>NC_142936.1:97649085-97654085 GCF_046866305.1 Octopus bimaculoides | reverse complement strand
ACACAAAAAGACTAACGAGATTTGAAATCAGAGAGACAGAATGAGTGCCACAAAGCATTCCATTAAGCAGTTTAACAACTTTGACTGTTTGGTGTTTTCTCTCTTTGGAGAAAGAGATAAGCATCTTTGCCTTCTTGGTCTAAAGGTAGGTAGGTAGGTAGGTAGGTAGGTAGGTAGGTAGGTAGGTAGGTAGGTAGGTAGGTGTGTGTGTGTGTGTGTGTGAGAGAGAGAGAGAGAGAGAATATCATGGGTGGAAATTTACAAAAAAACATGATAAAGCGATGTGGATAAACAAACCCACTTCTTCAGCCATATTGTTATCAAGGACCATACTGGTTTTGGCACTGGAAAAAATGGTATTGTTCATCTAAGAAGTGCCAGGATAGATGGCAGAACAAAACAGTCGCATAGCTAAAAAAACAGAGAAGATAGAGACAAAAGGCTGGAAGAAAAACTCCAAATAAGCACAATCAGATAGAAAGCATTTAGGCTATAAAAAGGAGTCATTTGAACTGAGATCGGAACAAAGAAAATGCTGGATCAAATGTAATATGTCATCATCTGTTCCTGTTGAAGTCAATTTTACACTTCATGCTTTTAGTGTCAACAAATGAAGTATCAGCTCAATGTTGGTGCAACCTTTTTTTCGATATTGTGTTTCCATCCTGGATATTCCACTGAATCAAGGGCGAGAGGGGCCAATGAAATGTCTGTGTCTGATCATGACAACATAGGTTTCTCAAACAATGAGTGAAAGCATGGCACAGCTTACTAAATCAGCCTCAAATTGTAAGTGGCATGTGAGAGAGAGAGAGAGAGAGAGAGAGAGAGAGAGAGAAAGAGAGAGAGAAAGAGAAAGAGAGAGAGAGAGAGAAAGAGAGAGAGAGAGAAAGAGAGAGAGAGAGAGAGAGAGAGAGAGAGAGAGAGAGAGAGAGAGAGAGACAGAGCAGTCATCAAAATATTTTGCAAACTGTTATAAATTGGCTTCAATTCACAATAAACACAGTTTTGGAATGTATCATCAATCTTTATGCACTGAACTGTCAATTAAAACTATGATATATAATATAATTAATAGAAAGCAGTGGAGGAAAAGTCGTTAGAATACACACGCACACACACACATTCACACACACACATTCACACACACACATTCACACACACACACATACCTACATACACACACACATATATCTTGAAAATTACCATCTTTGAAATTACTGTCCCAAACGAAATTTATATTTATAACGAAAATAGACAACATGATCCATAACACATGGAAACTTTCCAGTTCATTGCAAAAATTCTATATGGTTGAATGATCTTTGCCTTACTCTCTCTCTCTTTTTACCTGTGTATCAAGAATAATGAAAGAATAATAATAATGATAAATAGGAACATACAATCCTCTTAAACACGAGATAGCTCAACTGTGGAAAATGAAGAAGGTGAAGACAGCGCCAATTATTGTTGGTTACTTGGGAACAGAGTCAGAAGGCATCAAGAGGAATATAAAGGGAAACGAGGAGAGAGTGCCCAGTAGAACTGTTGCAATAAGTTTACCTTCTTGACACAGCCAGAATCACCAAAGCTTATTAACGCGGAACTACCAAGCCAATGTGATAAAAAAATGGAGCTGACCTAAAATGCTGATTCTGTAATGATGCGATTGAAACTATAGACCACCTAATCTCAGGTTGTAGAGTCTTAGCGCCTGTAGAATATAAAGCAAGACATGACAGAGTCGGCCAGTATTTACACTGGACAATATGTCGGCATTATAAAATCAAAACCACTGACAAATGGTATAAACACCATCCTGAAGCTGTGACTGAGGGAGAAAATGTATCGATTCTCTGGGACTTCCCCGTACATACTGAGAAAACTATAAAAGCCAATAAACCAGATATTATTATAAAAGACCAGACAAAGAAGAAGTGTTTATTAATTGACATGAGTATTCCCTGTGATCATAATATAGCGGCGAAAGAATTTGACAAGATCAGTAAATATAAAGACTTGCTAATAGAAATTGAAAAAATCTGGCATCTCAAGGCGACTACCGTACCAATGATTGTAGGATCTCTAGGAATGATAAAAAAAAAGGTACTGAAACCTATTTGAAAATGACACCAGGATTACGATCCCTACAGGAAGTGCAAAAAATCGTGTTAAATGGAACGACTCATGTACTGAGAAGAGCATCATCGCTGTGAAAACAACATCCATTCATGAATTTATTTATTAATTAATTTTTTTTTTAAATACATATTTTACCTGTGAATTTGCGTGTGTAAACTGGGAATGCATACAATGAGCTTCTCTGCCCTAGGTGTACGGGAAACACTCGGCGAGAAATGGAAGACAATTTGAAGAAAGAAGACAAAAAAAACAACAACATAATAATAATAATAATAATAATCCTTTCTACTGTAGGCACAAGGCCTGAAATTTGGAGGAAGGGATTAAGTTGATTACATCAACCCCAGTGCGTAACTGGTACTCATTTAATCGACTCTAAAAGGATAAAAGACAACCTTGAAGGAATTTCAATTCAGAACATAGTGACAGGCAAAATACCGGTAAGCATTTCCTCCATCGTGATAACGATTCTGGAAGCTCACTACCTTCAATAATAACAGCAATGATGGTGGTGGTGGTGGTGGTGGTGGTGGTGGTGGTGGTGGTGATGGTGATGGTGATGGTGATGATGATGATGATGATGATGATGATGATGATGATGATGATGATGATGATGATGATAATAGAACTGACTTATGGTGCTTCAAAACTTTTGAAGTATCCAAGATAGCAGATATGTCAGTTGATATTCTCCAGTTCTCTTTTCAAACCCCACCAAAGTTGATAAAATAACTGGTTATAACATTCTGAATTTGACTAAAGTTATAGATTAGCTTTGTACTTCAAAGAAATCAATATTGCGTAGAGTGATTTCCTTTTTTTCTGACAGCTTATACACTTTCTTACAAGTCTTGTTATTTCAGTAAGATCAAGAACACTTTTTTTTTGTTGTTTTCACAAGGGCAACAGAGTGTGGATAATTGACTTCAATATGTTAAAAAGTAATTATTTCATCAACCCTACATAGACAGGAGGCATTTATAGACCCTGATGACATCTGAATACACAACAAGCTGCCAAACTAGTATGAATTCACAACTGGTGCCAAGACCAACCTAATCAATTTGCATAATTATAAATATTGTCTTACACAGACGGAATATTTTAAGCAAAATCAAAATATGTGTGTGTGTGTGTGTGTGTGTGTGTGTGTGTGTGTGTGTGTGTGTGTGCGCGCGCGCGCGCATACAGAAATATTAGGCACAGACATGATAAAAGTATAAGTGTGGATGTGAGGCTAAGAAGCTTGCATTACACCCGTGTGCTTTTAAGTTCAATCCCAGTTTGCAACACCTTCAGCAATTGTCTTCAACTATAGTTTCGAGTCAACCAATAGTTTGCCAGTGAATTTAGACTCTACCAAATTCACTCACAACTGAATGTACGCATGTGTGTGTGTGTACAAGGGTTCTTCTGATGCAGTCAGGCATCCAAAATGCAGTTGGAATATGGAGTTCCAGATAGCTGCAATGGTAAAACCAACATAGAAACTAATAAGTTCATACTTGTGTTTATTTTGATTTTCTCCTGCCTATGTTCTGTATGTGATAACTAGTAACTCTGAAAAGTATAATGGCAGATTAATCTGTATAATGGAAGCTGACAGGATAATGATAATCTATAGTAATAGTCGTATATCTAACTATACACGCAATTAAGAAAAGGTAAAGAAATTTGCTTAATAAACATGTGGTTCCATGAACTTTTTGATACCACCTTGTAAACATATACACACATGTACATGTATGTATATGCATACACACACACACACAAAGTAATCATGTCTGCAGAAAATCCACAACTAAATAGCCTGAAAATTATAAATGTTTCAACATCATCAAGAAATGTTAGAATTTACAAAATCCAAATGCAAATGGTGATGATGATGATGATGATGAACTGCCATTATTGTTTTTCTATGTATTATTAATGACATGAAACAGACAACACACACAATTGTTTATCTCCAATCACCTCTCTCCTGCTTCATCTTAACTCTCAAATCATAACATCCTTAAGATCTGATCTAATTATTTCATGCCATCATCGGTGACCCCCAGCATCAAACAAGCTAATGACCATGTTTCATTCTCTTTCACCAAACATGCATCATCTCAATACAAATTACCTCTCCATGCCAACATGACCTTCTCTCCTGCACCTGTCGATGCTTCCCACACGCAATGGCTTCACAGACAGACTCCTCCACAGTCTGTTCTCTCAAGACAGGCGGCTGGACACCTTTCTCAGATTTGCTATTTGGGTCTTCAGCATTCATTATCATGTTTTAATCAGACAATTAACTCGAACAATGGTTTCAAGTTTTGGCACAACGGTAAGTAAGTTATGTCAACCCCCAGGATTCAACTGGTATTCAATTTTACCGACCCTGAAAGGATGAAAGGCAAAGCCATCCCCAACAGCAGCAGCGTTTGAGCTCAGGATGCAAAGTCAGAAGGAACGCTGCCAACCATTCCTTCTGACCAATGTCACAATGGTTCTTCCAGCTCACCTGCTTCTATTAACTGGGAGAATTCAAAGATTAATGATTTTCGTGTCCCAGACGATACAACTCCATTTGTAAGTGACGTCCACTGCAAAACTCACTTTATTTTGGGACAAGTGGATCTCAAAATGCATAAAACTGAAACTGCATTCTGGGGCGACAAACCTTGGTGCTTCAAGATCCACTGTTCCAAGAAAGAAAAAAAAAAGCAAGGATTTCACTTTCTCTGAAAATTTAATAATTCTTATGATGTCAGCAATTTATATATATATATATATATATATATATATATATCAGTAGTAAATTTACATACTTCACAAGTGTAGTATAAGTATCCTTAGGGAGGCATTAT
>NC_142936.1:97629085-97646585 GCF_046866305.1 Octopus bimaculoides | reverse complement strand
CACACAGTTTGGTCTGGGAACCAAACTCACTACTCAACACTCTAATCACTGAGCCATGCACCTAGCCATATGTGTGTGTGCCGGGGGATGGGGGAGGTGTATACACACATATACAACGTGTGTACACGTGTGTGTGTGTGTATATATATATATATATATATATATCTTATTTTATTTTATTTTAAATTCTATATCTTTTGCATACACACATATATGTGCATACATATAAAATAGATGCATATATGTATGCATACACGCATACATACTTGTTTGTTTAATGTTCATTATTTTTCCATGCTACCATGGGCTGAACAGACAATGAAATGAGGTAAAATATTATGGACCAGATGCTCTGACACTAATCATCACCTGTTCTTCGATTAAGGGATTATTTATTCCAGTTGTCTTTAAATACAGAGTAACCTGTCAAAATGTCAACAAGGAATGTCAACATCTTCACCATTTTGCAGAATTGGTGCCAAGGACAGAATATCAAGAGCCACATACACATGCATGTAGGTGCATGCATGCATCCTCATTTTAACATTTTCTTTTCCCTGCTGTTATGGGTCAAACAAGATGGCTGAGGCAGAACTTTCAACGCTTGGATGCTCTTGCTGTCACCAAACTGCACTCCGTTTCCAAACAAGATAATATTTTCTCTTAGCCTGGACAGGTTTTCATAGAACACGGAAAACAAACACCACCACTTGTATGATGCCAAAGTTTGTTTAGTTAGTTTTTATAGTAAATGTTTTTATAGTCAAGAATAGGAGACACACGCACACGCATACATGGTTGTAAACTCCTTAAGATTACAACCATACATGTGTCTATATGTGTGTGTGTGCGTATGTGTTAATATCAAGCAGTGAGAATGAGTGCTCAGCAGTGCATCGATGCATCAATATTCTTTATCTGTGATTTAATATGGCTACCATTGGTTTCATGCCAAGAGAAATCTCTCAACAATTATCAAGCTTGCCACATTGAATCTTGGTACTCATTTCCATCTCATCACCATCTTGGAAATGATATGAAGACATCATGACCAACACTACAACCATGTGACAGGCTCGATAATTGTCGAGAGATTTCTCTTGACATCAAACCAATAAGGGCTGCCTTGTTAACCTACAAATAAGGTGTGTGTGGATGGATGCATGTATATAAGGATGAATGTGTGCGTGTATGTGTGGGTGTGTACGCGCATGTGTGGGTGTGTGCGAGCACATATTTACGTATAACATTTATGAGTAGACGTATTAAGAGAAGCCAGAAAGAGAACAGACTTGGTAAGGGAGAGAGGAATAGAATCTTGCAAATACCCAAAGTCATTAATTTTCTTGAATTCCAGTGATTATCTTATAATTGCAGCTCAGATTAAAATTATAGGATTGCAAAGATTTGCAAGCTTTAATTGACTTCTTCAAAACTGATTTATTTACACATAGAGAATGGATTTTATTCTTTCCCTGACAGTGTCAGCAACTGGTATTAAACTTTGGCACCAGTAAGATAAACAGCAATTCAAAAAATAATTAAGAGAAATATCCAATGTATTTGAATTTTCAGAAACAGCATATTCCTGAATTTCTTAAATGCATCTTTACAATATTTTGATTGGAAAATCTATATATTTGAATTAATAGTAGAGATTGTCCATTTTATGCTTAAATTATAGGAATTCTTTTATTTGAAAAGAAGTTCAATAATTGTTAATGTTTGAAACAATAATGTTGATTATCTCATTTTGAATCAATTTCACTTTCTGGCCAGCGAACAAACAAAATGAGGAGAAGACAAATTAATATTAAGAGTGTTATTGTCACAATCAGTAATGTTTATAGTCTATATTGTGTGATATAATTAGAGACTTCGTTTATGACAAAGATGAAGAGGGAGCGATAGCATCAAGAACATAGTGGGTAAGGGGTCTAACAGTGTGTGGAACTGCAGTGAAAGACTACAAGGTGTAGCAAGAAGTGAGAGTTGTTTATGAGGCCCCTGACTCACAAGAATGCTGAAGCACAAATTCATTCCTCCATTTGTTCATGTGTGACCTGATGAGTAAGATGTTATCTTGGATATTTTTGTCTTTCCAGCATCTTGCCTTTAAATCATTTAATATTAAACAAAACAACAACAACAACAGCAAAAGAAACTGCCATAAAATTTACTAAACATTGGCAGCCTTTCAGATAATATTAAATCAATTACATCTCGAGGGGATTACTCTGAGATTTCTTTTTCAGAAAATCTTGGTAAAATATGAAAAGAAAGCATTGAAACAATAATAATAATAATAATAATAATAATAATAATAATAATAATAATAATAATAAACTGTAAAACTGAACTTTTAATTACAAAAATGAACAGGATACACAGACACACACAGAGACACAGACACAGAGACACAGACACAGACAGACATAGATACACATTATGTAAAAATGATAATCATGAATATTAAATTATAATACTGCTATTGAATTGTAGACAAATACCATCTCAGAATAACAGAATCCTAACGAAGCACTGACCTCAGAAAAGATGGAAGCAAGGCAACAGAATAGAAAAGAGTGAAAGCAATAGAAATAAAAGAAGAAAAACAACATAAAAAAACATTTTCTGAAGAAAAAGACAAACAAATGAATGTGGTTTGACTTTTTGTTTGTTACAAGAAATCCACAGGGATTATTTTTTTAATTAAAACCAGCAGATAGAAAAATATCAAGCAATAAATCTATATTCTCAATTGTAACTGATGTTCACCTCTTTAAATTAGTTGTTTGTCTGCATCAATCTGACATATCAATGAAGGTCTTTTGTGTTAATGACCATAAGGATTAATGACGTGCACAAAGGACATGCTTGTGTCAGCTGGATGGCTGGATAACAGAAGAATCAGAATAACAGCATTTCTAATCCCACCAAATATTATGAATATAACATTATCTCCCTTGTAGTAGGAGACACCATGTGTTTAATAGTTACTTTCATGACAAATAGGAAACAATTTTATCTTTGTGAAAGACAATGGACATAATAGTGAGGTCCAGAAGTTTGCTTTGTAATCATGGTCAAAGCATTCTCAGGGAATGTAACTTCAATTTTTCATTCGAAATCATCATCATCATCAAATGTCTGTTTTCCATGCTGGCATGGGTTGCAAAGTTTAACAGAAGCTAGTATGGATAGGAGCCTAGTTTAAATCCTTTCAAAAGACTTTAGGAAGCAAATTTGTTGAATTATTAGAGTATTCTAAAAAAATGCTTTGGTGATATTTGTTTCAGCTCTTTCCATTCTCGGTTCCAGTCGGGCTGAGGTTAACTATACATTTCATCCTTGCAGGGTCAATAGAATAACAGTCCAGTCAGTTAGTGAGGGGTGCAGAGCAATGGAATCGACCAATCCCATTTCCCTCCAAAAATTGCTGCCTTCATGTCTAAACCGGAAACCAATTATATCATTCCAATTTGCAATCATAATTAGCGATAATCAAAGTATTTCCTGTTGTTGTTGTTGTTGTTGCCGTAGGATCGACCATCTCAACTTTTGTTCCCATCTTCAGCTACATTATCCACCATGATTTTCCATTTTTTTAAAAAGTGAATTAGGGCTGGGGTATTTGGCTGCTATTTCTACAGAGAGGTTCTCTCATTCCATATCGATGTGCTTTATTTAAATGTCCAAAACCTTTCATTGGACATCATTTTCAAAGACTCTTCTTTAAGTATTCAGCAACTAGCTTTACTCATTTGATTGTGGCCATGCTGGAGCTTAGAGTTGAAATGTTTTAATCTCTGACATCAGTGCCACATACTTTTCCTGTTACTTATTTTATTGATATCAGTGGAGGACACAGAACAAGGCCATCCAGGAGTAAAGGGATATAGCTATGATAGATCAAAATAACCCAAGATATTTTCTCACTGTGCTCAAATTTTGCCACCTGGTACCAACACACACACACACACACACACACACACACACACAATAGGCTTCTACTCAATTTTCTTGGAGGAAGAATCTTGTAAAATAAAAGCACCATGACAGGTTTTAAACATTTAAGTAAAACACATTTAAATAAGCTGAGAGAACCTCTGCATAGTTACTTGATTTGTTAGAAATGGCAACCAAATATCCCACTCCTAAATATATTTTTATTGAAAGATCACATTGGAAAGTCAAGGCCAAGACAGAAGGAAAGATACAATGGTCAAGGTTGTAAAGAATTTAATCATAAGACTCTTGGATTTGAGTTACCATTGGTATAAACAACAACAACAACTACAACAATAAATACTTTGAATATCATTTTCTAATCCTGAATGCAAGTTGGAACCATAAATCGGTTCCTGCAAGGTCCAGAATTTTTGAGAGAACGAGCAATGGTCAGTTACCTTTACTGACAGACTACGACCATTGCCCCACTTCTTGACTTGCAGTATATTTTATTGACTCTGAGTGGACGAAAGGTATAGTTGACCTCCACAAAGCATTTCCTCTGATGCTCTACCGATTCAGCAAGCTTGCTGTCTTAAGTTGGAATAAGGCATTAAAAGTCTTTGAGAATGATTTAAGCCATTTTCTTATTATATCTCTAAATAGAAATTTAAATAACATTCTAAAATAATTGTGGATCCATAAAATATGTACAATTTATTTATTTATTTATTGACATTTAAGTGTTTTGGTGTCTGGAACTGATTAAATAAAAAGGTACTTCTATCTGTAATGGAATCTTAGACTCAAAACAACTCTAATTACAGGTAAGTCAGTAAAATATAAACTTATTGAAATTTTGTTTAAATGTTGCCATATGAAATGAGTTATTAGCGAATATTCATCTAAGTTATTACAGTACAGTAATAGAAGTAGAGCTGAATTGGACTTGAAAGAAGAATAGAGAACTTTATTGAGTGCAACAGGTACACGTCAAGGTAACATTGCTTGAAATGCTATAATGTATGAAAATGGCTGCAGAAAAATATGAAATTAAGTTGCATATTTATACAAAAACTCACAAACACATACATAAATGCATAAATACACACACATACATGCAACCTTAGTAATTCACAAATATTAACTGACTCTCTCTGAACAGGTAAAATAAAATAACAGGTAAATTCAAATTATAAGTAATTAAGATAATTGAAAATTAGATAAGATTGAAAATAGATTATTTTATGAAATAATGTATTAAAAGGCCTTATCACATTGTGCAGAAAAATCAACCTTTAATCCCACCACCACCACCACCACTGGTCTTTTCTGTTGACATCCATCATTCACCTCTTGCTATCCAATACTCTCTTTCTCACAGCAACCTTTTCGAATGCTGGTGCCACAATAAAATGCAATTCAAGTGGAGGGTTGAGTCATGTCAGATGTAACAATCTCTAATACAAATGTCACCAAAAAATTGACAAAAAATGCACCCAGAAGACTCTGTAGAGTGGTTGATACTATGAATGGCATCCAACTAAAGATGTGAAACCAGACACGAAAGAGATGGAGTCTCCCAAGACATAGAGGAGAAGAACAGAAATGAGACAGCTAACTCATAACAGGAAACCAGGCATAATGACAATGTTAATGATGATGATGTTGATGACGACAATGATAGCTTCTACTTGAGAGCTCAGGAGGAAGACATAAATATTATCCAACGTATTGCAATATCAGTGTTGACCACCAATTCCATGAGTTGTTGAACCCTGGATATTTGGTACTGTAATGTGCAAGCCCCAAGAAATGTCATAGAACAGTAGTGATTCACATTTTTTCTGAGATTGTCTCAATGTGATGCCATTGCATTTCAGAATTTGAAAATATGAAATTATATTCTAACAAAAGAGACTTCAACTAGGAAGGAGAAGCATAGAAGACCTGGGTCAACGTGGAAGAACAAACTGGAAGCTAATCTGAAAGTGATGAAGATTTTATTGCACACACACACATTTGGAAACAAACAAAACCTGCATTGAATCACAACAAATGGAGGTTGACTTGTTGCAAAACCATAAGGGATTGTGAATTGAGCCCCACAAAGACCATCTTAAAGTAAGGGGAGCAAAGACAAAGTGTCAAACTAAACTACCAGCCGCTATGTATAACAGTCTTTTTTTAGGTCCAATCTGTGGGACTTGTCTGTAAGTCATTAATTGGATTAACATCAGAAATAAATCAAACGCAAAATGCTTGTTAGACTGGCGAACATCAGAATCAATGGGAGAGTTTATTGTTATTGTAGAGAAGAGCTGGAAAACAAAATGATGTGGAAGGAAAACACCAAGAAAAATTCCGAGAACACAAATTCCATGCTTTATAAGACTGCCAGGCAATATAAAGCAAGACTTTATCAAGAGAAATCATTTGTTATCATTAATGTAATAACATGATTTATGTCAATATTTCGAATTCAATATTAATGGGTAAATCTGTATGCGTGTGTTTGGTTACGAAAATGTTCATTAAAGATAGCTTGAAATTGTTAATTATGTTTGGTTAGAGCGGGTATTAGTTATAAATCTGATCATAAATTGTAGAAGAGTTAGAATTCTGATTGGTTTCAGTTTCTAAGCTTATGTCAAGAATTTCCAAATAATCCTGCTTGATCAAATGATTGGTATGCTAATAATAAACTTGCCAATGACTGGATAATTAATGAATTCAATGACTTAGATATCTGTGTTTAAATCTGACGATACTTCATCTGTCTGAAGTCAATATAATTATCATTATCAGCATTATTATTATTATTATCATTATTATTAGTATACAACTGCCTTGTCTTATTTCTTTCACTTCATTACATTCTAGGTTTAAATCCTGCAGAGGTCTGCATAATCTTTTAACTTCCTGGGGTGAAGGGAACTGACGACCAGTTTTCTTGACTGACAGTATGGAAAACTCTGTTGTTTCTCATTTGTTTCTCTCATTTTCTCAATTTTTCCACTGAAGAAGGACTGTCTGCAAAGTTCTGCATAGCAACAAGTTCACTTCACTGGTTTTATCAATTTTAATACAGAAGTCTTGTGGACACAGACCAACACCAGCCTCTTTGGAGCCTTTTGGAACACACACACACACACACATATATATAATATATAGGATATTCAGGCAAAATTTGTCAGTTTGCATAAAACAATAAGAAAATAAATATCCCATCCAAAAATAAAGAATTTTTAAAAAATCAAAAAATATCAAAACTAGATTATGGCTGGGAGATAACAGTTTACTCAAAGTTGTTGGCTTCAACTTCCACCACAACTTCAAGACAGCTCTCAAACCTGATGCATTCATTCCTCACTGTATCCAATGGAAAAACCTTCAAACTCCTCTTTGATCTTGGCCACCAGCTCAGCCGTGCTGCTGCAAGCAGAATGGCTAGTGTCTTTCTAGCTGGACCATGTCCTACACATAGTAATCTATGGCATTACAATTGGAGGAATTAAGAGGCCAGGAATTGGGGCTAGTGTAACTGTAGAAATTCTGGAGGCAGGTGAAGGAGCCAAATCCTATTGAAACACATATGGCCTTCCTGTAACAACCCTCTCCAGCCAGAGATTGATTGTAGTCTACAGCAGCTCCACAGAGTCAACTCAATTGAAACTAAGGCCCTGTGAGGATGAATTTTGGCATGAAGACACTGTCTGAGACAAAAAAAAATCCTCAAAAATAGCCCAAACACCCTATATATACAGAGGAAGAAAAACATTCTTGCTTTTACAACCAGAAAGGATTAGTTACAAGAACAGCATCCAGCCATGAAAAGAATGCCTTAAATATAATAACCATCTAACCCATGTTACCATAGGAAAGTAGACATGAAAATAAATGAAAGGATAAACATTAAATTTTAGACTTAAATATCCAGAACAAAAACAAACAAAAATGAGAGTGAATCTTTCTTAGTCATGAAAACAAAGCCAAACATATTCCAGTTATTAATGGTTTTAGTGTCAACAGAGGAATTAAGCAGACTGTCAAGGTGCTAAACATTTCTGCAAGATGCAGGATCAGGAGGGTGCTTCTTGAGTTTAATTCTCTCTCCAGCCTTGAAGGCCACAGGTTCTGTCCCTCCTACAGACTGGGGAGGTTATGTGCTTAAGGAGTTCACTTTGCAACCACATGGTATTGGGTTCAGTCCTACACCAAGCTACATTGGGAAAGTGTTGTCTACTTTTCCCCCCATGTCAACTTATCGCTTCTGATTGTATTTAGTAGGTGGAAACTGCGTGGAAGCCCCTCACATGTGTGTTTGTCCCACCACCACTTGACAACTGGAGTAAGTTTGTTTACATCTTTGTAACTTAGTGGTTCAACAAAATGTACTGACAGAATAAATACCAGGCTTAAAATTAATGAGTCCTGGGGTTGAGTTATTTGACTAAAACTCCTTAAGGTGATGCCCCAACATGGCCACAGTCCAATGAGTGAAACAAATAAAAGACATGAAATGTGATGGGGAAAGATGGTGCCATTTATACGACAGCTTTCTTGTCTTTGTAACGAAACTTAGTTGCATTTTGCTTTTGTCGTTAATATTTTAAATAACACCAAATTGAATTCTTTGGTTAATTAAACTAATTATCACAACTGATTTATTTTTTTGTTACAATAATATTCTTAATGCATATCAAATCAGACTGTTTTTACTTTATTCTGTTTTACTTTCAATATCTCATTATTGGTTAAAAATAAAAATAAAATGTTTTCCACATTTGCAAACGTCTGAAATATTACTGAAACTTGTTTTTTAAACAAGTTTCAAATGTGTTGCTCTTTGTCTTTTTCTTTTCTTTTATGGCAACACGGGTATTTGGGGAAAATGAAATTTAAAAAAAAGAAAGAAAAAAGACTATTGATGATTCTAAACATTCCCTGATTTCTAACCTCACTGTCAGATCGTTTTTTTTTTAATTCCTTCCCCCCACACCTCCTTTATCAAATTAACCTTCTACAAACCAATACGGAACAAAAGATTTCATGTAAATGTTTGACAAAACAACACCAAAAATCAATTTCAAAATGGAAGTCATATACTATTGATAAACATTAATGTAAACAGCGTTATGGATTATCAATACGTAAGTATTTCTAATGAGTTTGGGGAAAACTTTTGCAAGACATTACAAAAAAAAACAAAAAAAAACTTCTCTCTCTCTCACTCTCTTTCTCTATGTATGTATATATATATATATATATATATATAAATTATTATTATTATTATTTACTTGGTTATAAAATCATTTTTATCTCTAAGAATATTCAATGATTTTGATGTTCGACAGGAATATGGCGGTGAAAATGATGCTAATCTTTTAAGCTAGAATTATTGAAGTAAACTTCATAATGGTAATACTAAAATAGATAAATAGCTGAAACTAGGGTTAACAAAAAAAACATCAAAAGATAATCTTCAAGTAATTTTTTTTTTTCATTTTTCTATGAGAAAGGATGTTAAGAAAGAAAGCTAATTGCATTCTATTATAAAACATATCCAGTGCTAAACATGGCAGGAAGTTAAATTTGAGTAAATTAGAAAGATAAAACAAGGGGAATGGATTGAAAAGTAGGTTTACAATAATCTCGACATTCAATGAAATTTACTCGCAAAACTGTTTTAAAACAGTTTTGGAAGATATTTTTAATTAAGCTCATACTAATTCACTTCTAGAAAGCAGTCAGATGGCTGAAACAACACACCACTAAATGATAATAATAACGATGATGATAACAATAATGATAATAATAATAATAATAATCTCGTATTTTGGCACAAAGCCAGCAATTTCAGGGCATGGGGTAAGTGAATTATATCAACCCCAGTGCTCAACTAGTACTTATTTCAACTCAAAAATGATGAGAGGAATAATGATAATAACAACAACAATAATAGCCATTGTTGATAATATCATAATCATAATATTCATCCTCATAATGCAAGTAGTTTGAATGGTGGTCTAGGTTGGACGTATTGTTTTGGTGTGAATTAGTTCTTATTCAGAGCTGCTGCCCTTTGACATAGATTCAAGGATTATGTCTCACTCAGCAGAGTCTACTGAGTTGGAAGCATTTGGGCAAGATCTTCAGAAAGTAGTCTAAGATAATCTATAAAGAATCATAGACACCTCCTTCCTTCCTTCCTTCCTTCCTTACTTACTTAAGACATATGTAAGTGTATATGTGAGTGTTTATACACACACAAACACACACACAAAATGCTTATTCAAATGGCATCATTTTGCTTCCAGCTCACCATGTAACTATGTCTGGAGGGGACTGTTCACTGTTTGATACACTAACGGATTATTCACTTGGTTGGAAACAGCTGAGTGTTGGTAACAGGAATAGCAACTGGCCATAATACTATTACCTCAATGAATTCTATCAGAGCCACACAAGCATGGAAATTAAATTGATGATGATGATGATGATACACACAAACACACATATTGATAAAAAAAAAACATGGTGAAATTAACTAGGATAGTTCAAAATCTGAAACATGTCTTGTTTTTTTTGCTTGTTTTTTAAAAAATATATGGTTTTATAAAAGTTGAGACTATAATTGAAACTTTTAACTGGTTAATGGAAGTGTTTCCAAGTAATTAATCACTAATTGCTACATGTTAGGAACAAATTAAATTACCAAAGGTGTTTGAGTAAATTTTTGCTCACAGTGAGCTAATCTTTGACTTGAATATTGTCACTTCACGCAAATTACATTTATTTAAATTCCTTTTTATCTCTTGCTATTGTAAATTAAGAATAAGGAAAACAAAATGTTTACACAAAACTGCTTCAATTTCTTACTTCCATTATTTTAGACGACTTCAAAGAATTCATATTATTACCAATTTTTTGTTGCAAACAGAGATGACAGACCAATCAACAATACAGGATTTAGTTTAGCACAATGTCTACTTTTTAATTTTGAAATCACATTCCTTAAACAATTTTCAATGAATAATCAGCAAGCATCAACCAATAACCGAACGTATGTGTAGACAGAAAATAGAAAATACTGTTTGTACATTCACGAGGAACATACAATTTCAGGACAGAGAATGTACTTTCAGCCTTGCACTCAATTATCATTGCAGAAACAGGATATGTTTTAAAATGCCAGGATCGAAATATGAATGGAGTCTTGGAGAACTCCAAACTTTATTGGCTACAGGTTGTACCAAATGAATGATTTGCATTCACACAACATGAAATTGTTGAATCTGCAAATCATTATCTTCATACATATATACACATATAAATATGCATTTATATATATTCCTTTTCTTTTTTTCCTCCTTCTTCCTTTTCTTTTCGACTTTTCTGTCTCCTGTTTCCAAAGAAGAGCTATGTTCAAAATGTAAAACAACCACTCTTTCCTTCCTTGAGTGTCTTATTAATACTTTGCATGTGCTACCCAACATATGCTAGCATGGAAAATGAATGCAAAAGGATGATGATGATAACAATGATAGACACACAGACAACCCCAATCACCACACACACACAAATGTATATGCATGATCCAATAGACTCCAGAGACAGACTGGTGTTTGCATTAGCAGGACCTGTATTACTTAGTAAAATTGACAGAAGGGTAACCTTGCCAAGGGAGTGAAATTGCAAAGTTGAGAGGAGAAACACTGAACAAAAGCAGCAGTTTTACATCCTTTAAGAAAAACTGGCTGAAATTAATGAGGAGCAGAGGAGATTTATAAATGGTCACAAAGAAGTACTTCTATGCCTTGCACCCATTTCCTCTCTTCTGCAACTGTCTGTCCATCTGGCAATCATTTTGTCTCAATCAATATGTATGTATGCATGCGTGTGTGTGTGTGTGTGTGTGCACATGCGCGTGCATGTGCGTGTGTTTGTGTACATATCTGTATGTTTGATTATTTGTATGTAGGGTTCTATACTGAATCTATTGTTTGTATTTGAAACCAGGGAGTGCTAATCAGTCAGTGTATGCCGTCCATGTATCTGTATTACCTACTCTGAACTAATATCCGTTTCCCTACAAAACACTGTCTCCACTCCTTCCTATGAAATACATAAGTTTCTTGTTTTGTTATGATCAAGTTTGTGATCAGATTCTCTTCTAATTGAAACAGAATTAACCTTGTAAACACAACCAATTAAAACACACACACACACACACACACACTCTTTCCTAAAGCATAAAGTCATTTCTTTTGTATCAGTAAGCCTTGTTGCTATAAACAAGCACACACATACACACGAGACAAGAAAAGAATGCACTTTGTTTTCGTTTTTTTCTGATGCTCCAAAGATAACAGACTGCACACCATTTCCTTGCAACGTCTATGGAATTGGTAGTCTTATAGAATATAATGCAATAATCAATCCTCAAATTATTGAATCTATGCCCCACCACTCCTGCCTTCATTTACATATAAAACAGCAAATGAAGAGAAATCTTTTTTTTCCTTGTTTTTGTTTTGATTCTCATTTAAAATAATCAAAAAATTCATTTTCTATTTCATTATCAAAAGAATTTTGATTCCATTTGGTACAACATCTAAAGTTATTTGATATAAAATGTACTTTAAAGAATGAATACAAAAAAATGTTATCTTGTATTTGAGGATACAGATTTTAAATTCTTCATGGCATGAGAAAAATGTTGCAGTCTCATAACTTGAGATATTATTTTATAAATAATTCATTTTAATGTAATCATATTCCTGTAGTCTTTTCTTTTCATTTCATTTATTTATTTATGGTAAAGAATGTCATATTTTGAAGTCATTTGATTCCAATCACAGATATACAAAACCTCTGCTACTTTCAGGAAACTTGAAAAACGATGTTTTATATTTTAATTTTCTAGTTAAATATTCTAATTCATTTAAATATAAATGTTATTATTGAGAGAGATAAAGACAAGTCTAGGAAAAGTGTTGAAAGTCAACCAAACTGAAGTGGAGGAATTTTCCAAAAACCACACAAAAAAAGGTGACAGAAATAAAAGTTGGGTAATAAAAACTGCAGCAAGAACAATGATAAAATGAAACGAAGATGAATGAAATTATCATAAACAGCTGAGTGGAAACTATAAAAGCCATAGAATGAATGGTTCTACCTTGCAGTTCTACCTTGTTGCATAGCACATTGGGTATGTAGTCTACCAAGAGATTTGATAAGCCTGCTGGGGAGTAGTTCCGAGGGAGCATTCCCACATGAAATGATAAAAGAATTCATCAATCTATAGTGGATGCAAAAGATCCCAGGCTAAGGCAAGGGAGACAACAAGTATGATTTCCTTATAAGTTACCTCTCATGATCTGTATATTTATTCATTCCATACGATCTTGTGTAACCTCATGCATTCCAATCCAAAAGGGAGATGAGCACCAACTATGTGGAAGTTTGATAATTGTTAAGTGATTGCTCTTCACATGAAACCATTGGTAGCCTTGTTAACCCACAAATAAAAAAATATCGTGTGTGTGTGTGTGTAAATAGATGACTTTGTCAAAAGCTAGAGTTTACTCACGACGAGAAGCAGATGAACCTTGTTTTCAACTGGTAATATTCTCAATTATGACTAAGTTAGTTTACATCATCAATATTAAGAAAATTGTTAGTAAAATTCCAGCTTAGACAGTGATTACTTGAAAAGTTGACTTCTTTGTAAAGACATTGCATAGTTTTGTATTTTATTTGTGGTGAGTTTCATTCTTTTGATAAATCAAAACAAAAGCAAAAACGATTGTACTAAAAGTAATTTATTTATTTAATCACTGATAAATCCATCAGGTATTTCTAATTAGTTATGTTTTCTTCATAATGAAAATTATCAATTTCCTAATATACCTGGGATTCCCATAGTTGCATATCATCTCTCATGCACAGACCTACATAACACTTTCTTCTCTCACAGTAACATTACAAAAGCATGTGCCTTTGTTTATTATGTTGTACGCATCACTTTATTAGTCAGTTTTCAACATACATCACATAAGTAAACATAAATTGCAACCCACTTATATACCATGATTGAAATAAAAACAACACAAAACTTCAAGGTAATAAATAATGTGCTCCATGTAAAAAATATATGTGTATGTGTGTTCGTCTCTCAATATATTCAGATGTATGTATGTATTTACATGTATATCTTGATAATACTAAAACTCTAGAAATGTTTGTGTGTACCCGAAATATCTCAGAAATAGCATATTTTGTCTTAATTTTTGTTTCCATATTTATTTTCATATTTACCTATAGCAGAGCAGTACAAATTTTTGTGATAGTTGGGACTCTATTTATTAAGGAAAATGATTAAACATAATTTTTGTCTGTTATTTACTGACAAAAAAAGGAAAACATTGCTGCTGTGACGTCAACACACATACAGAATGCACACACATATAATGAATGCAACGGCATGTCAATCAACACAAACACATGCCTGCTATCTGTGACATATACACACGCATAGTCTTCGTGCTCTCCAACAAAAATAAAAAAAAACATTGACTTCTTCACGTACACAATATTTTAATCATTTAGAAATATTTTTAACTAAATGTGATTTCAAAAATGTAAGTTGTTTGTTCAGTAAATATTTATATTTTAGTTTTCGTTAAACAGACAGTATTTTAACGTTTTTTAAAAATTATTTTCAAGTGAATGGCAATCTCTTGCTTCTCATCTGGAGTTCGTTAATTTCTATAAAAAAATTTCATTTATTTACTTTTCTTTCAAAGTGAAAGAGAGGAGAAAGTGAAAGATGTATGCACATGTATATGAAATGCATGTGTGTATGTGAAAGAGAGAGACAGAAGAGAGAGAGAAAAAAGAGGGAGAGTGAGTGAAGAGGTGTGTTGTCATGTATATGTACATACATCTTTTTGTATGTATGTGTGCATGTGTCTGAGAGAGAGAGAATGAGTAAATGTGTGTGTCCTCATGTATGTGTAAGTGGCACTCTCTCTCTCACACACACACACATCCGTTTCATGCACACATTCAAACATCTTTCACTTTCTCCTCTCTTTCATTTTAAAACAAAAGTAAATAAATAAAATTTCTTTACAGAAATTAACGAACAAAACCAGCTGATCCAGATGACAATTCTGAGAGTCAAAGCAAAAGATCGTCCCAAAAGAATACCATTACAATAAATTTTTCAAGTGCATTCAACATATCCCACCTCCAAAGATTTGGCTGCTATTTCTAGCACGCCCTGCTACCATGTAACAGCTATTTGCAATAAAGGACCCAAAATACCTGTAACGCTGATGGGTTGGATGGTTTGACCCGGGCTGGCAAATATATATTGACATATATAAACACACCAGCATATTAAGCCTCTTTTTGTTGCTGGGTTGGACAGGTCTCAGTGTTTCATCGTTAGTCACATACATCTGCCATCAAGCAAACACAGTCACAGAGCAAAGTGACAGTCTTCATTACCTAGATAGGTTTGTTTCTAATATGTTCTGGAAATCAAAAGATATTACTTCTATGATGGCGACACTTGTTGTATAGCTATGATGCACTGTTGAGATGAGGAGACTCAAGCACATACATATATGCTTATATGTACAATAGGCTTCCTTCAGTTTCCATCAGGCAAATCTTCTTATAGGCTTTGGTTGGTCAAGAAGCTACAACAGAAGACACTTGCCCAAGGTTTTATACAATGGGACTGAACTTGAAACCACATGGTTGAGAAGTGAACTTCTAAACCACACAGCCATGTCTGTGCCAATATGCTATATACATATAATCCCATATGCAAATATATACACATACATATCTATAGTATACATATGTTCATATATATATATATATATATATATATATATATATATATATATATATGTAGTATATTTTTTATGCATACATATATATATGTATATATATTATATATACATATAACCCCATCCACACAGACATGAAACTATGCATACATATATGTATATGAATGCATATCTATCTTTATCCATATGCACACACATCACACACACATTCCAAGCATTTCATGTTTTTTTTCTTTTATTTTACCTACAACATATTACGTTCTGTTACCTTTCAATCTACACTAAATCACATTGTGTCACTTCAAATCTCATTCCAAAATTACTTATTTTTATATTATGTTTTTGATTCCTTTTTTTTTTTTTGAACCAACTGTAGACAAGTAATTAGAATTTTCTCCTAATAAACATTTTTTGTGAGGGGAATATTTGAAATTATATTGATTCCTACACCCCACCTCTTCTCGCCTACCAACTTGTTTTTCTATTAACTTATCCTTTCTTGGTGCTTCATACTTTAGAGATTACCATAATTTGAAATATTTTGTTTTTCTTAATCGAATTTCTAATTTCAAATCTATGTTTTATCATACAATTTCTTTCTTTTTGACATTTTCTAACTATTTTTTTTTTTCCTTTTCCCCCCAAAATCTATATCATAATCAGGTTTTTCTTTTATGTAGATGGCAAATTTGTAAATGCAATTTTTAACCAATTTTCTATTCTGCTATCGTTAGCAATCTCCATAAATAAGTAACTCAATGGTAGCATAAAAATGGAAAGAACTTTATAATTCATAAACACATAGTTTCCCAAAAGATAAAACAAGAGAGATTATACACTTTCAACAATCATTTGATCTCAATTTTGAGTGACTTCAGATTACATATTAGAGAACAAAGATAAAAAAGAAAAAAAACAGTTGGTATAAAGAATAGATGTAGGCAGAGTTGTGTGGTTAAAAATGTATTGAAGCATAACTGTGTGGTTAAGATGTGAATTTGTTAAACAGAGACTGTGTGGAAGCCTTATACATACAAACACATACTCACATGCATGGACATGCATGCACACACACATTTGTTGATCTTTATATTTATGTTTATAAAATAGCCATCTCTGATTTAACTGGCATCATGTTCAAAAACAGTGTATGTATGACATTCGTATCATGGATTATAAATTGCAACCCTACATAATCATTTCCTGCAAATTTACATAAAAAATATTCACAAATGAGTCATTTGGAATTTAGAAAAAAAATGCAATAAAACATGCTTCCTTTCTTCCATGCTCATATATACATATATGGTGTGTGTGTGTGTGTGTGTGTGTGTGTGTGTGTGTGTGTGTGTGTGTGTGTATATATATATATATATATATATATATATATATATATATATATATATATATACACACACACATATATATATATATATATAAATATATAAATATATATATATATATATATACATACATAAATATATATATATATATATAAATATATAAATATATATATATATATACATATATAAATATATATATATATATACATATATAAATATATATATATATATATATATATATATACATATATAAATATATATATACAAATAAATATATACAAATATATAAATATATATATATATATATACATACATAAATATATATATATATATATA
>NC_142936.1:97494573-97624573 GCF_046866305.1 Octopus bimaculoides | reverse complement strand
TACTTCTTTTGTATTATTAACTTGTTTTGCATTTCTCTGATTTTTTTTTACATTTCTGATTACACATCCTTACTTTACTTCACTGGGCCTCCACAGAGATGCAGTAAAAAAATTCATCTACCAATATGTGTGTGTGTGTTTGTGTGTACATATATATATATTGTCTGTGTGTGTGTCTATGTATTTATGTGCACACACACACACACATATATGTGTTTGTGCGTGTGTATGTATTACCATAATTCAGTAGAGAGAATGCAAAACTAATCTATTTAGAATGATATTTGGTGAACACTTAATTAGTCTTCAGATTGGGTTTTCTGATTCTTGTATTGGTTAAGTTTGCTTCTGCGATAAAGTGCAAAGAATTTCAAGAAGAATCCTCTAAATGTCTGGTCTGATATATCATCAGAATATACATTCCTCAAAAATCTTATTATTCCAGAATCTTCAATGTTTTATTTTTTTTCCCCTCCTGATTTATTTTGTCAACTGCAAAGAGTATTAGAGTCCTGAAGTAGTTTGAGATGATAGGAAAAAGATGCTTCTACCATCTCAATAGAACTGATGAAAAAAGGATAGATTTAAAAGAATAGAAATTACATGGAAAAAGTTAGCAACTAAGATGGAAGTAAAAAAAAAAACAAAAAAGAGTTGAAATAAATCAGTAGGTGAAATTCTTGTAGTGGAATATCGAAAGAAATTTGGAGAAACCAAATAAGAAATGTATAAGGTTATAAATGAAAGAGAATGAAAGGAAGGTAGAATGGGAATTAAAATAGAAAGTAAAGCAAAACTGACTTCACTGGGAAAGAAGGATAAAGTTGAAAGAATTAAGAAATTCAAAATTGGAAATTAAGAATGGAATATAATTACAAGTCATATAATTAAAAAGGGTAAAATATTTAAATCCTTTTGAATTTAACCTATCTTAGACCACTCCTGGTTGTATGATACAAACCTCCCATTTGAAAATGATCTAAACGAAAACTTTCCATTAATTTATGTTCCAGCTTAATAATAACAAACTCATTTGACAGAATTCTTCATTATTTTGAAAATTAATTGAAGCAAAGGCAACATATTTCAACAGAAATAGTGAAAAGGTTAAAGTGAAGATAATTAAAATTTTTCCTCAGAATTTCATGTTCATTGATATACCAGCTTAATAACAAAGTTATTTTATGGAACTCTTACTTATTTTCAAAATTCATTGAAACATAGCAATGTGCTTTAACAGAAATATGGTAATGAAAGAGTTAATTCTGTGTTTTGTGAAACAGAATAAAACAGAAAATAGAATTAGCAGTTCTATGAAAATGAGGCAGAGTCGGGTGCCATCTCATTGGAAATAAACAGAGAGTAATAGAAGAAGCCAGTTTTGGGATTTGATAAAAAGGAAATGATAATTCTTGGATAGAAGAGTTTGCAAGGAGAAAAAACCTTACAACCGGACTGCATCATATGAGATGCCAGACCAAAGCACTGAAGCATGACTGCATCTATGATGAGGGTCACTGCCCTAGGAGCTCCGTTGGATGTGTAATGTCAATGTGAATACCCGTCAGAGTGTAAGTATCTTGAGAGAAAAGCTGAACATTAGAAGCATCAGTTGTGGTGTGCAAGAGAGACGATTGCGCTGGTATGGACATGTGGTGAGAATGGATGAGGATAGCTGCGTGAAAAAGTGCCACACCCTAACAGTTGAGGGAACCCGTGGAAGAGGTAGGCCCAGGAAGACCTGGGCTGAGGTGGTGAGGCAAGACCTTCGTACATTGGGCCTCACCGAGGCGATGACTACTGACCGAGACCTTTGGAAATGTGCTGTGCGTGAGAAGACCCGGCAAGCCAAGTAAGATCGTTGCCAGTGCCCCTGGACTGGTTCTTGTGCGGGTGGCACATGAGATGCACCATTTTGAGCGTGGCCATTGCCAGTACCGCCTGACTGGCTCCCGTAGGATTTTCGAGCGAGATCGTTGCCAGTGCCCCTGGACTGGCTTGTGCGGGTGGCACATAAAAGACACCATTTCGAGCGTGGCCATTTTCGTGCGGGTGACACGTAAAAACACCCACTACACTCTCTGAGTGGTTGGCGTTAGGAAGGGCATCCAGCTGTAGAAACTCTGCCAAATTAGATTGGAGCCTGGTGTTGCCATCCGGTTTCACCAGTCCTCAGTCAAATCGTCCAACCCATGCTAGCATGGAAAGCGGACGTTAAACGATGATGATGATGATGATGAAGACAGTGAAGCCACAGTTAGCAGTATGATGGTCATGTGGTACTTCCTGATGACCATCACCATCACTAGTCCTAAAGAGAAGAGATCGAGAGGCAGCACTTAAGAGAAATACTGTTTATAATCAGGGGTTTCTTTTTCCAAAACAATGTGTCACAAATCTTTAGTGTTTCAATGAGAATCTTTAAGTGTGATGTGAAATTAAGTGAAATCTCATCAATTTACAAATACATTTAACTATGGAATATACTTAAGATCTGAAAAGATTTAATTAGACATGTGACTGGTGGCACATAATATAATATTTGATTGCAAACAAAACTTAATTCATCATATTTTGTTTCTATTTTTAAGTGTATTGTCTAAAAGTATGGGATGCTTGACATTTCTTTTTTCATCTTTTAATGAGGAGAGAGGGCAGTGCCTACAGATCTTCAAAGTGTCCAAGACAAGTGGGAAGGAGAGAGGAAGACATCCCCTGGTCAAAATCAACCAAGGGTTAAACAGCATATCAAGTTATTAAAAATGAAATGCCTGATTTTGAACTGGAAGTTTATTTTACTTTATCTCAACAAAAAGCAATGCAGTTAATCAAAGTATGCACCTAAATTATCAACACAGTTTTGCCATTTTATTGGCAGCTTATTTATGTTGGCAGTGAAGAATGCTGGAGAGCAAGAGGTGATGAAATCACAAAAGGCTGTTTTTGCATCTTCTGCAGATTTGAAGTTTTTTTCCTTGCAGAACTTCTCAAACTAACGACATACAGTGAGCTCATTCACCACATCTTCGTCAAACACCTCATTGATGTTTTGAGTTGTCTGGAATGCATTGGTTCCATGACAGGACTTGTATTCATAAACAACACAAATTTTTGATCTATTCATGGGTTCACAAAAATTGATTTACAAGAAAAAAATGCACAATATAATCAGACACCAAGAATTGCATTTCGAAACGTGATGATGTAACTCTTCAGTGTTGTAGAACAAAGAATTGTCAGGATAAAACATTAGAGTTAACAACTGTGAAACTTGGTGCAGAAGAAAATCGGACATTTCATTCTTAATGACCTGATATAAACTCCTAACCAACTTTTTTCAAACAAAATGTTAGTTTGATAACATGCTGGATTCTGCCCTTAACCTAAATTTCTTCAGGTTGTCAGGAATGGGTTAAAGAAAGTACATAAAGAAAGCAGCATTTCTTTGTCACTGTTATGGTTGCAATTACTCTGGATTTTAACTGTGATAATGAATGCACAAGATAGCATGAGAGAGAGAGAGTGTGTGTGTGTGTGTGTGTGTGTGTGTGTGTGGGTGTGTGTGTGTGTGTGTGTGTGTGTGTGTGTGTTAATGATAGCAAAATGAAAGAGAAAGTAAAAAAGCCTGAGAGAGAAGTACAAATTCTTTAATGAAATTTGCATCAAAATTTGAAAACCTTAGGTTTTATCATTGTCATCGTTGTATTTTGTCCAGAATTGTTCAACTAGGGTTCTTTTGAACGGAAGCAAACTGTGATTGAACAATTGTTCACAAAATACATATATTGACACCATGAAATGTAAGGTCACAGAATTCTGGCTACAGTTTTATTAACATATGTAATATATATACATATATATAAAAAGCATGTGTGTGTGTGTGTGTGTGTGTGCTTCTTGTGTGTATAGTTAGATGTATGACTGCTGCTGGTGAGTTTAGAGCACCACATAGATTATTACCATCAAGAGAAAGCATTTGATCTGTGTAAACATAATGCAATAAAGTGTTCCTCTGAAGATCTGTTGTCATTCAGCATCCAACTGCATCTGGAATATCCACTGCAGAGGATGCAATGCTGCAAAGGCATGACATAACAAATCATGTAGACTGCATCTTGTACTTATTATACATTTCCATATCTGCGTGTGTGTGTGTGTGTGTGTGTGTGTGTGTGTGTGTGTGTGTGTGTATACAACACATTTCAAGGTAAAAACAAAAAAGAAACAAATTTACAAAACAATGTATGATTGACTTAAATGGCTTTATGGTCTTATAAATCTTGAGGCGGTGGCTGTAGTTATAGTAATAGTAGTAGTAGTAGTAGTAGTAGTAGTAGTAGTAGTAGTAGTTGTTGTTGTTGTAATTGTTGTAGTAGTAGTAGTTGTAGTAGTAGTAGTTGTAGTAGTAGTAGCAGCAGCTCTTCTCAAGCAAATCTATGGAAGACGTGAGTGAGTGAGCCAAGGCCTTTGACTAGATTATGTACTTAAGCCTGTTATTTACATTCTGCCATTCATGTGATGCCAAGCAAGAGCCCAGGGTGGGGCACAGCATTTTGCTACCGAGTTGTTCTTCAATAATTGAAGACACAGATGGAAGTTCCTTCTGCAAAAAGAAGCAAGGTGTAATCAAATTTTGGTTCCCTCACCTTTGTGGTTGCAAACCTATCTGAAGATAAAGGAACTGATGCAGAATAACATAGATATATTCTCCAGTTTGACTGAAGTGATGTGTGAAAGAATGGTTAGGAAAGGACATAAAGAATGACAGGAACAATGACAAATGGAGAAATAAAACTGAAGTCTTGGGAAGAACAAACCAAAGTACAGGAATTTAAAAGACTCCAACAGAAAGAAAATGTCAAGGATTATTATGAAGACAATACAAGACAGAGAGATAATTAATCTAATAAAAGATATAAAAGAATAGTTTGAAATGTAACAAAAAAAAAAAATCAGAAGAATAATAAAGAGTGAAATTAAAGAGAGAAATATTGAAATATGGGAAGGAAAAAGGTAAAAATGAAAGGAAAAAAGCTAAAAATGAAAGCCATAAAAAAGGGAAATGAAATAAATTATATACACAATAATGGATGCTCTTTTACTGTCTTTTATTACATTGTCAGCACCAAAAAAAGAAAGATAACATATGCTTGAAGATTGTTTTTTTATAGTCTTACACTTGTGGAAATAGATTTTTTTTTTTACTATTGAAACCAAGGCGAAAAAGAAAGAAAGAAAATTGTAATCATAAAGAACTTTGGTTTCCGAGATTCTCAAACTACACTTAACTGGACACTGTGGAATGGACACTGACCTTAAGATCATTGGAAATTTATTTAAAAGGGAGCTTTTTTTTCTAATACTTCCAGCATTAGAGTATATTTCAGTGATTTATCACATTCTTTGCTTTATTTATTATTTATTTTTTTGTTCATTTATTGTATGACTAACATCTGATGTAATAGTATTTCTTGAAGTTTTACAACTATTTTGAAATATAGATAAAGATAACTTCAGTGAGACACATTTAACATATTGTCTATATACTTAGTGGGAAAAAAAAAACACAAACAAAGAAAGGGAAAGACAAAATGATAAAAATAAATAGAATAGACCTACGCCTAAAACCTTTTGATGTGTTTATTTTGAAAGGAGAAAGGAAACAAAAATATAAAGTCACTCTTCATTGCTTTTACTATTCTTTGCTTTTAAACATGATTTTATTCATGAAATTCAATATTACATTGTTTGTAGTTGTAAAGTTTCTTTCAGGCAACAGTTCTACCCCCCCCCCCATACACTCATAGATTAGAAATATGCTGCACGCACAATACATGAGAGAGCCATGACAATGCTAAATGTGGTAAGCTAGAGATGCCAGTGAAAAGAGGCCGGAAGCAGAGAAGCATGCTCACCTAAGCTGGCAGAGTAGCAAGTGAAGAGCAGCACTTCACAATGGGGGGGGGGGGAGGCCATTGTTGGAAAGACTAAAATCAGGTGTTGCTCTTGTTTTTGCTATCATTTATGATTAGAAGCATACTTCAGCTCTCTTGAATACGGCACTCCTTAATTTTACTCCTTTTGTTGCTCATCACACACTATTATGAGTTGGTAGAAATGATGTAGTGGGGAACACGCACACGCACACACACACACACACACAAGTTTCTTATGAGGTGGTATCAAAGAGTTCCTGGACTAGTAATGTTTCGTAAGAAAAGAACTTATTTACCTGTGCTTTAACATCATCTCCTTTGAAATAGTTACCTTGTGCATCAATACACCAGTCCCAGCATTCTTCCCTCTTTTGGAATCTGGCTTGGGAGTCATTATCCATGAGTGAGTCGAGGACTGACCTTCTGCGATTTGCTATTGATCTTGACAGCAGCGTTATAATAGCAACCTTTGAGCTGCATTTCCATCCTGTGGAAGAGATGGAAGTCCACAGGTGCTAAATCTGGCGAATAGGGCAAAGTGATATCATATTGTTCTTGGTGAAAAACTCACAAGTGAGGAGATCTCAGTCACAGGGTGCATTGTTGCCATGAAGAATCCAATTCTTTGTGCCTCACAGATTTGGTCAATTTCACCAAATGTCTTCCCTTAAATGCTTCAAAACATCATTGATTGTCCTCCAACAATTCTCATGCACAAACTGAGGAATTTTCTCCACATTTCAAGGGGTGACATTCATGGCAGGTCTTCTAGATTGCTCATTATCTTCCTGGGAAGTTCTTCTGCTTTTGAAGCATCGATGCCAGTCAAAACATTGTGTGTGACACATTGCCTTGTCACCATAAGCTTACTGAAGCATGCTCAATATCTCTGTAGCAGACTTACCAAGTTTTTTGCAAAATTTCACGCTGGCTTTTGGTTCCATCTTCCTGTCCATGACAAAAATCACAGACCACAGCAGACACGGGATCACAAAAACACAAATTTTACGACTTGCAAAGTAAACACTGTGATGTATCTCGGCACACTGCCTCGTGAGGATCACTACTAGCTCTCACTGCATGTGCAACCATGTGCTGCCATCTGTTGGACACTACAGAACTAGACTGGGAACTTTTTGATACTCCTTCGTACAATCTCCTGCTATCAATTCACTCCCAAGGCAGTGGTCAGCCGTTGACCATAGTGGAACCATCACCATCAACCCCCGTCACAAGGCCTGGGATTCATAGGGTCACTTTCCTGGTTTCCACAGTATATATGTGACCAATAATACAATATTCCTCCTGAGCAGAACACCAACCCATTGCGGTGGGGGGGACTCATTTTTGGCAGTTGAGTGAAATGCAGCAATGTGAAGTGAAGTGTTTTACTCAAAGATACAACACACTGCCTGAACCAGGAATTGAAACCTGAATCTTGCAATCATGACTGCAAACCCTAACCACTGGGCTATGCACCTTCGCATGGCAAAGCCAATAAATGGTGCAAACAATACTAGAAACCCATATCATTAATTTCAAAGTGTTATTTTAGAAGCGAAACAACAATCTTAGAAAATATTAAAGATTTTCACAACAAACATTGAACCGCACGGACTGAAACAGATTTGCAAAAGAGGCTGTCAAATCAAAGACAATCGCAATTAAAGAATATATTCAATAATTATTGAAAGGACATGAAATTTGAAGTAATATACCAATATGTACAACAACAGGTACATTATTAACTAGGAAGCTTACATTTAGAAGCCATGCTTATCTTCTGCAAAGAACTTGACTCTATAATATATATGTGTATGTATAATCTTTGTACATGAATGTATAAATGTTATATAAATATGTGTGTGCTTTAGCTATTGCACACATATGTAAGTATATATATATGAGAGAGAGAGAGAGAGAGAGAGAGCAGAAGAAGAAGAAGAAAAGACAGGGAGAAAATATAGACAGACACATTTTCCTGCTGAGGAAATTAAATATTTATATCTGAAGAATGACATATCCAATAGACAGTTTCCTACTTTCATTATTAACATACTTGGTCCACTGACAGCTACTTTGTGAGGACTTTATCAATGTCAAGGTAGCTTTGATGAAGTGATGGTTATCGAGATGAGATAGCAGATCATTCTGACAGATTGGTGACACCCAATCATAATATTTTGATGTTGTTGTATATATACACCCCTCTCCACTCCCGGCCCCGTGTAACCTCTACAATTAACTCATCTTTCACTGGATCTATATCGGACACATAATAATTCACTTTTGAGTGTTCGGAGAATAATAGAAGAGTGTACAAATACAAATTGAAGGAAAATATATAAATGGCATTAGCTTTGACAAGAGGGGGAAAAAAAGAGAGCAGAAAAGTCAGAAGAGACTAGAGACAGTGATGAAAGGGTGTTTTCAGAAACCAGAAGAAATAGCAAACACATTATATATATATATATATATATATATATATATATATATATATATATATATATATAGTCGAAACATCATTTCTAATCCTATATATATTTATATAGATATAGATATGTACAAGTGCAGCAAAGTAAGATGTTTGTAAGCCATTTAAGAATACACAAAAAACTGTTAGTTTCACTTCAACATCGAAATTTAATTTGTGTCAAAATATTTTCGCCACTTTGAAATTGCGACCTGTTCACTGACAAAACTTTGTGCTGCATCAGATGCAGATCAAGTCACTTGCATCTCTTATCTATCTATCTCTCTCTCTCTATCTCTCTCTCTCTCTATATATATATATATGCATATTATTATTATTATTATTATTATCATTTTGCTTAGGCAGGCAAAGCAATTGCAATAACCTGGTGTTAGAACTCAATACACATATCCTTGAGAACGAAGTGTCATTTGAGTAGAGAATAGGAATAAGAATTTAAAATGACAAAGAATAAAGAATTATGTCATCATGGAGTTGATGGTATAATTTCCGATTCCTTTGTCATTCCAGTTTCTTTCACACACACACACACACACACACACACACACACATATATATATATATATGTATGAGAAAGAGAGAGGGAGAGAGAGAGGGGGGAGATGGAAGGAAGAAAGCTAATAAAGAAGGTAGAATTGCCATAATTTTTCACACAAAATATAAAACTTAATAAATAATATCTTCAGTTCCAAATACTAAAGTTGACTCTATCTTTCCTCTTTTTGCAGTCCAACTGCAAAAAGGGGAAAGATAAAGTCGACTTTAGTGATATTTGAACTCAGAACATAAAGAACTAGAAGAATTGCTGCTAAGCCTTTTGTCTGATGTGTTACGCATTCTGCCAGATTGCCTCCTTCACAACAACAGTTCCAGAACTACTTTCTACAGAGAGCATTTGAAGATAAGGAAGTTCCAAAAGATTGTGGGAGGAAATCAAAGAAGAAAGTCAAAGACAAAAAGGGAGATGGAAAGAGAGAAAAAGAGGCAAAAGAAAAAGGAAAGAGAGAAAGAGAGACAAAAGAAAAAAAAGGAAAGGAGAGAGAGGAGACTGCAATAATTTAAAAGATAAACATTCTTCTGGCTTTTCCTTTTTTTGCACATGGAGAATTTCAAGAAATGATAAAGAAAATCATGAAGTCTAATGATTATATACGTGTTTTTACACTTTCAGATAAAATTGAAAAAAAATAAAAGAAAAATGGTCATTGGAAGTGGTTTTGTTTTTGGTCTTTTCCCCTTCTTCCTTTTTCCAGAAATGATTAATTCATTGCAAAGTCAACGATTGGAAATAATAACTTAAGGTTGGCCCAGGGATACTTTTTGATATTTAATGAAATTAAAAAATATGATAAGTCTTTTTACCCTGTATTGAGAGAGAGAGAGAGAGAGAGAGAGAGAGAGAGAGGGGGGGGGAGTAGACAATAGAAAGGAAGATAGACAAAAGAAAAGTAGTGGAAGAATTTTGTTTTCAAAAAAAGTCTACAAGAAAGAGAAATAGCAAGACTCTACTTTTAATTGTATTACTTGTGAAGAAGTCAAAACAGAGATAAAAAAAATAATTGCATTTTTTTTAATTGTGTAGGTGTGTGTGTATGAGTGTGTTGTGCAATGAGTGTTATAGTGCAGAGAGAGAGAGAGAGAGAGAGAGAGAGAGGAGGGGATGCATGCACACATGTGTATGCACTGGTTTATGAGTGTATGTGAATATGCAGAGAAATTGCGGGAGTGTCTATGCTTGTGTGCATGAGAGAGAAAAAGAGAAAGACATGGAAAAAGGTATATATATATATATATATATATATATATATATATATACATACAGAGCGAGAGATAGAGAGAGAGAAACTTAGTGAAGTGGTGGCTATTTTCTTTTGTAGTAACTTAGCAGAAACATTGAAGAGTTTGATAGGTACGATACAACTAAATATTAGATGAATGTTGCTGTATAAGCAAAAGGAAACGAAAACATTTCATGAGCAAACACTAGCAAAGAAAGAAGATAATATCACTGATGGATTCTTAAGATAAATAAATGGAGAAATCAACTGATAAATACGAGCAAGAATCGGTAGAGAGAAAAATATAGAGACAGTGATACACTAAACATTGATAAGTCTCACTTCTCTCTCACTTCTCTCTCTTTCACTCACATACAAATCAAATAAATCATTGAATAGAAATTTTCTTTCTTTCATTTTACACTGTGTACACATGCACACACACACACACACACACACACCTGCCTTTCTAAATTCTTCCAAAGACTTTTATGTATTTATTATCATTATTAGTATTTTGTTAACATCAACTCTAGAGAAAACCAGTCAGAAAAACCAGCACAAAGTATTAATATTATTGCAACTTTAAACCTATTATTTAAAACTAAATACTGTATTTTACTGAAAAATCACCATGGGCATTTGCTTGAGATCAATAGACATATTGGTGTCAAATTCATCTGTGGAATAATGCTTCTATAACAGAAACTTTGGTAATGTGCAAAGTTTTCCTGTTGAAAATACAAGCCAACTGCATACATCCTGTGAAGATTTACAAGTTCATAAAGTTAATGTTTTTCAAAGAATGTATTAACAGTAAATCTTCCGATATAATTCTAGAAACATTTTACTTCTTTCAATCTGATGTGGAAAAAAAAAAAAAAACCTGTTGGGAGGATAATCAAACATCGATTCAATATGAAATTGTAGAAAGTAGAATAAATAATTTTCGTAAAATGCTGGGGTGAGTATGTGATACTTTAGACAATTGTTTTAGACTCTATTCTTCCTTTGGTTTTGGTTTTATTTTTCTTGTTAGAAGAATGTGTACAGAACTAACACACCTATGCAGTACAATGAATGCATTTCTCACAAAATCTTCAGTACCACTTGTTTGATACTATATTTTATTGACCTGTCTTCCTGCTGTCAGAAGAATGAATGACAAAGTTGATCTCAATTGCACTTTAATGCAGAAGAATGTAAAAGGTTGGAGTTAAATACTATAACATATACAGAGTCAGAGACATCGATAGACTCTGGCAATGCTCTTCAATAATAAATGACTAGTGTTGTCATCATACAAGATTAGGTGGGGGCCTTTTCTATTTTAGGAAAACCACTTTCACAACCTTGCTACAGGGTAAGTGCTTGGACCATACAGAGAGACAGAACATTAGAAAGCAAAAAGAGAGTATTAAAAGAGAGAAATTAATATCTGGAGCTATTTAATGGTCAGACAATTAGTGCTGATCAACAAACTTTTGATGGGAAAAGCAGAGAAACCATGATCACCTCACGTTTTGGGATTCCTTTTTTACCTTTTCCAAAGAAGTCTGTATCAAAAATCACATTTATTCAATGACTGTCTTTTCAAAAGAATGTAGGTAAAGCATGATTCAAAGGATGAAGGGGGAGAGATTTGACTGCTATTTCTAGTAGACTGAGCATTCATGTAGAAGCTCACTTACTGGACCATGAGTAAACAAGTGTAACAGTGAAGGGGTGGGTCAGAGGGGAAATAAAAGGTTAACAACATGCTTGGTAAATAAACAAAAGAATGTCTAAGAGCAGAGGAATATGGAGTCACCTAGGAGGATATAGTCAGCCACGGGAATAAGGAGTCATCCAGGAGAATATGGAGTCATCCAGGAGAATATGGAGTCATCCAGAGAAGTATAGAGTCATCCAGGAGGATAGAGACATCTAGGGAGATATGGAGACATCCAGGGGTATATGGAGTCATCCCAGGAGATTTAGTCATCCAGGGGAATAAGGAGTCATCCAGGGGGATATGGAGTCATCCAAGGTGATATAGAGTCATCTAGGAGAATATGGAATCCTTCAGGGGAATATGAAGTCATCCAAGGGAATATAGAATCATCTAGTAAAGAAAATTTAAAGGCAGAGTCAGCCAGGTTTATTGATTTTGTGCTGTGAGCTTTTGTTGTTATTGTTGAAGAGTAACACCACCACCACCAGCATCATGTACTTTACCTAAAAGCATCCTCATCAGAACCCATTTCAACACACAGCAATATCAACTTTTAGTCATCATCATCATTTAACGTCCACTTTTCCATGCTTGCATGGGTCAGCTGAAACTTCATGGCAGATTTATTATGGCTGGATGCCCTTCCTGTCACCAACCTTCACCTATTTCCCTATGGTTAGACATACTTTCCATGTAAAACTGGAAACAAACCACACTGCTTGTATGACAATGATGCTCATTTACAACCAACACATGTCAAGGCACAGGTATATCCGAATGCACACACACACACACACACACACACACACACATGTATACACATACATACAAGAGGCTTCTTTTAGTTTCTGTCTACTAAATCCACTCACAAGGTTTTGTTTGGGGTTAGAGTAGAAAACATTTGCCCAATGCAATGGAATTGAACCCAAAACCAGCTGCTTGGGAAGAAGTATCTTTAAGCTACTATCATTGGTAATTTAAGAAGAAGAAGAAGAAGAAGAAGGAGTCAATACTGAAGAATTGTCAGATACTTCACAACCATTTTTTTTGCCTGTCGACCCCTTTTGATTCCCATTTTACTTGGGTGCACCGTCATAGCCATTCCATGTTTAAAAATCTTATTTAATTTTTGTAATTAAATATTATTAGGGGCATCCTATGGGACGAACTAAATGAGATAAATATAATTAGGAATTGTTTTTAAAAAATTAAGAGATTTTGTGTATTGTAGAAGTGTAAGGAATTCATTGGAAATAAATTTTCACAACCAAATCTCATCTAGACTCAAAGGGTCATAAGGACCCCAGTTGAGAAGCCCTGGTCTAAATGATGGAAAAGCTCTTTGGGATCCTGACTTCAAAGCAAGACTACACAGCTATGAGTCTGCATATTATTTCAATGAAGAACTGGACAATGCATCTTGTAATAAATACCATTTGGAGTATTTCAACCTGTCACAGACTATAGATAATATTGCTAATATTATCTCTCACATCGTTTGCTATTTAGTAACCAATTAATGTAATTCGCCATTTTAGAAGCAGACATTTAACAGGAAAGCTATATATTGAGATAGTGCTGTTGATAAATGATAATAATAATAATAATAATAATAATAATAATAATAACAATGTGTAGATGAAAGACAGAAATATAAAGAAATAAGTTTCAAGTGCATTCATCTAATATTCAAAGTATTTTCACAAATAGTATACTTGATCTCCATCTGTCTGTCCGTCTGTTTGTTTCTCTCTCACATACAGATCACAAAGATATGTAAAATGTACACACATGTATATACGCACATACACACATACACACACACACGTATGGAAGTGTCTATATACAAACATAATTGTGCAAACTTTCAAGTACACATGAGCAATTACATACCCAAGAGTATAGTCAGATTCATGGATAAAACACACAAATACATAAATGCAAACACATGGACCAACAATAAAAAAAAAGAAAATGGAGGAGAGAGAAAAGGAGAACAAACACAAGCATATTTCTTTGCTCTCCACCCCCCTTGTTCCTCCTCTCCTGCCTCTGCTACTTAGTATAGAAATTAACACCTGACAGCTATGCTGTAGGCTAAGGAAAAAGGTATTGTGAGAGAAACTATGAAGGCTAGCAGAGGAACTGAAGAGAATTCCAAAGGCTTGACAGCCCAGGGAGAGGGAGGGGGGGAGAGAGAGAGAGAGAGAAGAAGAAACGGTGTGGAATGAAGAGCAGCAAAGACTTGTCAGAGTTATTTATACATTTTTGAACAGTTCAACAAAGGTGTGGCAGATATGACAAAGGGTTGCAACAAACTCCATTCCTGTCACCCCATTGAGAAAGAGACAAGTATTCTTGGAATGATCTTGCTATCTGTTACTAGATATATACCTTTGCACACGCACGCACACACACACACACACACACACACATTATTCTTTAAATGCTCTATCTAGAATTATATGTCTACACACACACACACACACACATATATATATATATATATATATATATATATATATATATATATATATATATATATATATATATATATACAAGTATATATTTGTTGGGGTACATATATGTGTGTTCGTGTGTGTATAAGAATATGTAAATATATATATTTCTTCTTTGAATTGGTTTTGTGGTTTTGTATAGATGTATATAAAGAAACTAGTTAAAAGATAAACTCTCCATCAGGATATATATATATATACAAATATATACACTTACTGATGTTTGTTTATACAGTAAACATAATACTTGTCAGCCACTTCAGATATTGAAAAAAGAGGGGTGGGGAGAGAATTTTTACAAGATATTTTGGGTTTTCTTATATATTTACTTCTTTTAAATATTTATTTACTTATTTGCTTTATTTTCCTTTTCTTTTTTTTGTTGTTTTTATTTCTCATAATGAGAAAACATTTTTGCTCAATTTCAAAGTGTTTTAAAGAAATGTTTCAGATGATCTAAACACATTTGCACAAGAATTATATTTAGCTTTATGAAATATATACAACACCACAAAGTGAGTAATTATGTACAGTAAGGAAATGATTCAGCTTAATCTGATGAAAATCTACAATTTAAACAACAAAAGCGAAAACAAAAAAAACTAACAAACAACAACAAAGAACACCAGTAAAACTATACAAAACCATGATGCCATTAAAAAATTTTGTAGTTTGAAAATGATGATGATGATGATGATGATGGTAGCATGAAGAAATATTCAGAAGAGAAGTAAAAAAGAAATATATATATATATATATATATATATATAGGTGCAGGCGTGGCTGTGTGGTAAGAAGCTTGCTTCCAAACCACATGGTTCCGGGTTCTGTCTCACTCTGTTGCACCTTGGGCAAGTGTCTTCTACTATAAGCCCAAGCCAACCAGAGCCTTATGAGTGGATTTGGTAGATGGAAACTGGAAGAAGCCTGTCATATATATATAAATGACAGATGTACTGACAGATGTACTGTGCAGTACATCTGTCAGACGGGGCCTTGATGAATGGCAATAGGCATGAAAGTATACTAGCCTTTATATATTTAATTCTCTATATTCAATACTCAATATTTCATATATTCAATAAGACATTCAATACTTCATTTTATTTTACTATTTATATTATATATTCCATATTCTATATCCCACATTAATTTTATAAGAATATAAATAAAACATAAAAAAACAGACAAAGTTAGAACTCTTTTAAATAATATATTCCTCTATACACGATCATACAAAACCCTTTTTTTATATTTTTCAATTTTAATTTTTATTTTTATTCACACACACACACACACACACACACACACACACACACACACACACACACACACACACACACATATATATGCTTACTATAGCCTCACGCTGACCAAAGTCTTGAGTGGATTTCGTACTCGGAAACTGAAAGCAGACTGTCGTATATATGTGTATATTTGTGTATGTGTGTGCCTGTGTCTTGTGTTTGTACCCCCATCATTGCTTGACAACTGATGTTGCTGTGTTTACATTCCCGTAACTTAGCGGTTTGGTAAAAGACACTGACACAATGAGTACTAGGCTTACAAAGAATAAATCCTGTGGTTGATTTCTTCGACCAATGGCAGTGTTCCACCATGGCCGCAGTCACATGACTGAAACAAGTAAAGCGATAAAAGTCTATGCCATTTTAATCCCGAGCAAGGCCGGATATCTCTGCTAGTATATATATATATATATATATATATATATATATATACACACATGTGTGTGTGTATATATATGTGTGTGTATATATACGTGTGTGTATATATATATATATATATATATATATATATATATATATATATATATATATATATATATATATATAGAGAGAGAGAGAGAGAGAGAGAGAGACAGATAAATAGATAAATAGAAAGATATATGATGGCTGTCCAACATTTTCCAGCTACCTGTTTGATTACAATGTGTTGGTCAGCCTGAGGTTATTTTAGAAGACACCAGGTAACAACATCACAAAGTAGAAATGAACACAAAGCCACATGGTTGCAAAGCAAACTGCTTAACCAAAGACCCATCTCTTCCTCTCTCTCTCTCTATCTATCTATCTATCTTATATATATATATATATATATATAGCCAGGGGATCCAGAGCTAGCAAAACCTATCAGTTTTGGCTGTTGATGAGGTGGAGTACAGCTGAGAAAATCCAAAACACGAACTGATTCTCTCAGACTTGACCAACCACAAGCTTTCGTCTTGCCGGCATCAATTCTTATTTCTTATATACACAAATACATGACCAACATACCAGTATATAAGATACTGGAAGTTTGTCAATAATATTCCAACTGTGTTTATTTTCTGTCCTTAAGCTGTCAAGAAATCTTATGATGCTGTCAAGTCTCTAGAAAGATAAGAATTATAGATTCCGAAACTACATTTCTATGTATTACAGGTGAAACTCACTTTAGGAGATTATATTTAATATGAAGGGGGGGGGGGGGGTTATCCCTTATTTCATTAAATCTTTAAAGCTCTAAACAATATCTGAATAAAAGCAAATGAAATCAACGAGAAGAGAAATAAAATATAAACAGAAACAGTAGACAATGGGATTATATTGCTAAAATTTAAAATGAAAGTCTCATGTCCTCTTATAGCTATAAATATTGTCACAAAAATAAAGATACATTCTGAATTAATTGTTGCAATTTTATTGCAAACATATCTGAAGATTTGCAATGTGTAGAGTTATGCTTTGAAACATAACACAAGTTACAATAACATCACAGAAAATAAATATGTACATTCTAACCTAATCTTTGTAAAAAATGGTGGACATTTTATTACAGGTATCTCAACATTTGAAGATCTACATCATGTATTGTATTATGCTTAGAACTCTGAGATAAAATCAATGTCTTGCAGTTTGTAGTCTTTATTAGTTTCTCTTCAAACTGACTGCAGAATAAAAGCCCTAAACACACAATTTGGTAAGAACTGAAAAGTTGTGAAATGCACAAGTGAAGACAAATGGCTTTGGCATGAAATTGAAACCAGTCTGTGAACTTTCTGTGAGTTCAGTCCATGCCAGTGGAATGTTAACAGCACCAGTGGAGCACTAACAGCACCATCCAAGCAGGATCATTGCCAGAACTGTCTGGCTTCTGTGCCGGTGGCACGTGAAAAGTACCATTTGAGTGTGATCGTTACCAGCGTCGCCTTACTGACACGTGAAAAAATATTCGAGTGAGGTTGTTGCCAGTACTGTTGGACTGACTCCTGTGCAGGTGGCACATAAAAAACACCATTTGAGCATGGCTGTTGCCAGTACCACCTGATTGGCCCTCGTGCCAGTGGCATGTAAAAGCACCCACTACACTCTCGGAGTGATTGGTGTTAGGAAGGGCATCCAGCTGTAGAAACTCTACCAGATCAGATTGGAGCCTAGTGCAGCCATCTGGTTTGCTAGTCCTCAGTCAAATTCTCCAACCCATGCTAGCATGGAAAGCGGACGTTAAACGATGATGATGATGTATATATATATGTATGTGCTACAGGTTTCTTTCAGTTTCTGTCTACCCGAATTCACTCACAAGGTATTGGTCAGCCCAGGTTGTATTAGAAGACACCAACTGAAGATGCCACACAGTGGGACTGAACCTGGAACCACATTGTTGCAAAGTGAGTCGCTCAGTCAAACCGCCACATAGCAAATCTTACAAATGACTTGAAGAGAAAAGGGTGCAACTGAGGGGGCAGAAATATGAAGATAAGAATAAAAGGATCAAAATAACACAGAGAGTGAGAGTTTCATTTGGCAGCAACAGAATAAAATCTTCATTTGAGAGAGAAAATCTAAATGTGAACATGGGTCAGATATAATCACCAACTCAAAGATGCTGGGTCAGATATAATCACCAGTTTAAAGAAAATACATCAAAGTGTTATTTTCAGCATGACAAGGTGGTTAAGAAGCTCACTTTAAAACCACATGGTCTGAGGTTCAGTCCTACTACGTGGCACCTTGGGCAAGTCTCGTCTACTATAGCCCTACTAATGCCTTGTGAATGAATTTGGTTGACAGATATTGTGTGTGAATGTATGTGTGTGTGTGTGTGTGTGTGTGTGTGTGTGTGTGTGTGTGCGTTTCTGTTTTCCCCACCCATTGCTTAACAACCAGTGTTGGTTTGTTTACATTTCCATAATTTAGCAGTTTGGCAAAAGAGATCAATCAATAGAAAAAATAGCAAACTTAAAAAATAAGTACCGGGATTGAGTTGTTTAGCTAAAACCCTTCAAGGCAGTGCTCCAGCATGGCCACAGTGCAATGACTGACACAAGTAAAAGATAAAAGATCATTTTTGATGATGATGATGATAGCATGTTATGTCTGGGTGTGTAACATGAAATATAATATTCGCTATCAGATTTCTTATATTTGCACAGAACAACAATTAAAAGGAAAGATGAGGGGGTGGAATCACCACCCGTTAACCTTAAAAGATAGGAAAATTTAAAAAAATTAAACATTACAATATTATTTCCTCTGCTGGTCTCCTCTTACCATTACTCACAGTACCTCCTATTCCACCTGATTATTAAACACCAAAGAATTTCTGTTGCATTCTACACTATATTCCAGAAATACATGAGGTTCTGAAAACCATTCTCTAAAATCAATGAGTTGCTGCAGCTAATAAATGTTCAAGTATCGATTGCTTTCATCTAAACAGAATGCCACAGATTTTGATACAAACAGGGTGGTAATGGGGCGTTGATCATAATTTTCCCTAAGTAACCAAGAAAAAAAAAACTGAAATGGGTTACATTCGGAAACAACAAAACAAAAAAATATTGAGGATTTGGTTTTATAAAAGTAGCAGAGTGATGCAGGGATTCAGAAAGAACTCTTGAGAACCCAACACAAGTTTACAAATATTTCATTAAAAGTTAATTATTTATGGAATCTCAAAAGTCCAAAGTGTTAGTGCTTAAGTTGAGATCTTAAAGTATTAAGTGGATCAATACACATTCTCTTGGAGAATATTATCATTGTTGTCGTCATCGCTGTCGTCATCATCAAGGCAATGAAATGGTAGAATTATTAGCATGCTGGATAAATAACAAGGAAGAACTTTCATGATAAAGGGGTTTTCAACCCAATATGTACATGCTATTATTTATAGCTTTATGTGATGTGCTTCAAGATACAAAGTTCCAAAAAAATAATCATCTCATGTTCTCTCAATACAAAATTCTCATGAAGTCAACAATGTGTTTGTGTTGCCCACCATCATCACTTGACTGGTGTTGTTTTGTTTACAACCCCATATCTTACCCAAAGAGACTGATAGAGTAAGTACCAGACTTTATCCAAAAAAAGACAAAAGAAAGTACTGTGGTTGATTTGATTGACTGAACCCTTCACAACAGTGCCCCAGTATGGCCACAATCAAACGATTGAAATAAGTAAAATAAGCAAAAAAAAAATATATATTTCAAATCTCATAGTTTTATACATTTATGTTTTTGCCTTCAATGAAGGACCTGGAAATTAGATGTACAAAATCTCACATCATTCTCAGATGATTCACTATTAAAAATGCTGACTATTTCAAAGGAAATGAAAGACAAAAAGTTTTCAAAAACAATGTCAAAATAACCCTCACCCCTCTTGCCAGAAAATCAATTATATACATTTCAATAAAACATATATACAAAGGGGATTTATCCAAAGTAAATGGAATTCAAGAAATCCTTGTTGAATATTTATGTCAAATATATATTTTCAAAGGTTTCGAAAATTATTCTGTGTAGAAAGTTAAATTTGTTCTATAGTTATAATTTTGGAAGTATCAATCACCAGATCAAAAGGACACCAGATGATTAGGTGATGATTAATCAATGATAAAGCCAGCTCACATATTTCTCCATTCCCAATTTTAACTGCGAAAAGGACCTAATTTTAAAGTACAGCCAAGTCATGAATTCATGACTTGCATTGTTTTGGTGTTTTAATAATTATTTCCAAACTGTTAACCTTGAACCACTACATCAATGAGTTAGTGAACTTAGAAAACATATTTGTCTACACGTCAAGTTTTATTTAGGTTCGACATCTTGGGGAGGGGAAACAAGAGGATTTTAACAAGTGATAACAAAACTGGTCAGCTGACTTCATAGTCCAATCTGATGAAAGACTTTATATGGTCTAATTTCACAAGACTAAATACGGACAGCAATGATTTTGTGTACATCTTCTCTTCCTCTTTACCTTTCTTATTTCCATGTCTTCAGAAGAAATCACCATTGATCATTTGTGGAGATCGGCTCCACCAGGATTATAATGTTCAAGACATATATTGCTAACAGAGATAAGATGACATTTGTTGAAACAATTTTGTATTTAATTAATTTTAATTAATAGAAGTTTCAGGTTTATCTGCCCCTACTGTTTCTGCCAAGTTATTGCTCTCATCATTAACAGAGTAATTCTAACTAAAATTTCTTGGCTCACTCTACCAAGTATACAGGTACCAACTTTACAAACAGGAAAGTGGTGGGCTTTGAACACTTCACCATGCGATCACAAACCACATGAATATTGTACCTCCTCAACATAACCACTATATTTAATCTAAGTTCAAAATGTTTGGACCAAAAGAACTGTGCTAGTCTTCTGGTCTTACTGTATTTGCATTTTCTTTTTAAAATGTTGCCAAGTTTTTCCTGGTCAAATGAGTAATCTCTCACAACCAAATAAACAAATGAGAAATAAATATACTAAAATAAAGTTTGTTATAGTAAAAAAAAAAACAACAACAAATAAACCATTACTTCAACAGTCTTAATAAATTTTGGACAAACTTATCTACTTAGTTTCATTTATCAACAGTCAGAAAAAAAAAATTTCTCTATCAACAATTTTGTAAGTTATGTCTTTGTTAAGTAAATAGGATTCAACTCTTACTTATTTACTTCACTGACACTTATACGATTCACCACTCGCACCAATTCCTTTTACCGGCTCCAACACTTGATTATTAAACAAACTGCAGAGCTTGCTCCAGCATGGCCGACACATTTTAATTATCATGACATATCATTAAATTATTAATTAAATTCTTTTTTAACAGTTAATCTTACATTCTGCCTACAAAATGTTAAAATACTACACGAGTGAAATATTAATTCCAACTTCTTTTTCTCTTTTCCTTCACTGATTTTTGTAAATCAGTTTTATTTTAAAGATATTTTGGTTGCAACCTAATGAAGCAGTCTTGAGGCGTCCACAACAACCTGCAGGATATTATTTCTTACCTGGTTCTTTAGTGTGTGTGTGTGTCCCTCTCTACTTTTTCCCTTTCTCTGATCCCTAATTCCCTGTGAATTGGTAAAATTCCAACTCAGAATCGAGTTTCAAGCAACTGAATTAAATGTCAAGCGTCCAGTTAAACTGAATCAGATTTTTCCCTGGTCCAGAAATATATTTCACCCAAAAATAGCCAATGGTCACAATAATAAGAATTGAATTAGGCACAAAGGAGGAAGTGGACTAAACCTACCAGAGGATGAACAAAGGATGGACTACGTTGAAGCTTGACTGAGACAGTTGGCAAGTCCCTCTTGAATTGTATCCTACCTTCTGACTGCATTAGATAATGTAGTCCCAACTATGGGACACTGATGAAATTGCCATGGATGGAATACCATGATTTTAAGTCTGTCAGTGACAAGATGGGGTTAAATAACAGCTACTTGAGATCCCCACTCGGAGCAGAGTAAAGAGGAACATCTGCGGGACAACCTGTTGAAAGCCACCGACCAGATTTGTGGGTGGTGTAAGGTCCCCTCCCGACCCAGAGTAACGTGGTGGTGGAACAAGGAGGTAGACAGGGCTATTAGACAAAAGAAACAGGCTTGGAAGGACTGGAAGAACGGTGGTAGCAGGGAATTGTACCAATGTGCCAGAAGGGAGGCTAGGTGACAGGTTTATTTAGCCAGAGGGGAAGCAGATAAGAAAAGATTTGCCAATGTTCTGCGCCGTGAGGACCAAAGACTCGAGGTATTTCGTGTTGCAAGACAGTGTAGGAGAGAGAATAGTGATGTTGTAGGAGAGAAATGTGTTCGCATGGATGATGGTACGCTTGCACTAAATGAGGATGCAAAGAAAGAGGTCTGGAGATGCCACTACGATAGATTGCTTAATAAAGAGAATGAATGGGAGGAAGAGAGCCTGCCGTATGTCGACCCAATAGAGGGACCAGCTATCCGAGTTGATAGTACCGGGGTAGATAAAGCAATTAAGAGTATGAAGACCGGGAAAGCCCCCGGCCCATCAGGAATCACTGCAGAAATGCTCAAAATATCTGGCAGTGTTGGCTATAGCCTAGTCACCCGTATTACGAACCAGGTGATACACGAAGGAGTCATACCCAATGACTGGTGTAGCAGCATCATAGTCAACTGCTACAAAGGTAAAGGTGACGCTTTAGATACAAATAATTACAGAGGCATCAAGCTGTTAGATCAGGTTATGAAAGTTACAGAGAGGGTCATAGCCCAACTAATTAGGGAGTGAATCAATTTAGATGAGATGCAGTTTGGGTTCGTGCCAGGTAAAAGCACTACTGATGCTTTATTTCTAGTGAGACAGCTGCAGGAGAAATACCTAGCTAAGGATAAACCTCTGTACCTGGCTTTCGTTGACATGGAGAAAGCCTTTGACAGGGTCCCCCGATCCCTTATCTGGTGGTCAATGAGGAAACTTGGGATAGAAGAATGGTTAGTGAGAGCTGTGCGAGCCATGTACAGAGATGCTGCCAGTAAGGTGAGGGTTGGAAATGAGTACAGCAATGAATTCCGGGTAGAGGTAGGGGTCCACCAAGGTTCCATCCTCAGCCCCCTCTTATTTATCATAGTCCTCCAGGCAATCACAGAGGAGTTCAAGACAGGTTGCCCCAGGGAGCTCCTCTATGCTGATGACCTTGCCCTAATTGCGGAGTCACTATCAGAACTAGAGGAGAAGTTTCAGGTGTGGAAGCAAGGTCTAGAATTGAAGGGCCTTAGAGTCAACCCAACTAAAACCAAAATCCTAATAAGTAGGAAGGTAGATAAAACACAAACCCCTTCAGGTAGATGGCCCTGCTCAGTATATAGAAAAGGAGTAGGTAGTAACTCTATAAGATGTACCCGGTGCAAGCTATGGACACATAAGAGGTGCAGCAACATCAAAGGCAAGTTAACTAGCAAGTTAGTTTTTGTTTGTGGCAGATGTTCAGGTGCAATAAAGACTGTAAACAAACAGGAAACAACTTCTATCTCATTCCAGGGTGAAAAACTAGAGGTAGTCGATAGCTTCCACTATCTGGGCGACCAAGTTAGTAGTGGGGGTGGGTGCGCTGAAAGTGTAGCTGCTAGAATAAGAATAGCCTGGGCAAAGTTTAGAGAGCTCTTACCCCTGCTGGCGACAAAGGGACTCTCACTCAGAGTAAAAGGCAGACTGTATGACGCATGCGTACGAACAGCCATGCTACATGGCAGTGAAACATGGGCTGTAACTGCTGAGGACATACGTAAGCTCGCAAGGAATGAAGCCAGTATGCTCCGTTGGATGTGTAATGTCAATGTGAATACCCGTCAGAGTGTAAGTATCTTGAGAGAAAAGCTGAACATTAGAAGCATCAGTTGTGGTGTGCAAAAGAGACGATTGCGCTGGTATGGACATGTGGTGAGAATGGATGAGGACAGCTGCGTGAAAAAGTGCCACACCCTAACAGTTGAGGGAACCTGTGGAAGAGGTAGGCCCAGGAAGACCTGGGCTGAGGTGGTGAGGCAAGACCTTCGTACATTGGGCCTCACCGAGGCGATGACTACTGACCGAGACCTTTGGAAATGTGCTGTGCGTGAGAAGACCCGGCAAGCCAAGTAAGACCGTTGCCAGTGCCCCTGGACTGGCTCTTGTGCGGGTGGCACATGAGATGCACCATTTTGAGCGTGGCCGTTGCCAGTACCGCCTGACTGGCTCCCGTAGGATTTTCGAGTGAGATCGTTGCCAGTGCCCCTGGACTGGCTTGTGCGGGTGGCACATAAAAGACACCATTTCGAGCGTGGCCGTTTTCGTGCTGGTGACACGTAAAAGCACCCACTACACTCTCTGAGTGGTTGGCGTTAGGAAGGGCATCCAGCTGTAGAAACTCTGCCAAATTAGATTGGAGCCTGGTGTTGCCATCCGGTTTCACCAGTCCTCAGTCAAATCGTCCAACCCATGCTAGCATGGAAAGCGGACGTTAAACGATGATGATGATGATGATGATAAGCTGCCTGCAGTGAGACGGGAGCTTCAACAGAGGTGTTGAACGTGCTATGAATAATAGAGTATGTGATTCCAGGCAAAAAATGGGATGGTTATGGTTGAAATGTCTCTTTAAGGCTCTGCTCAATCAGGGGTCATCAGGGACTAAACAATCACTACAATATATTCTACCTTTCAATTTGGTTTTATACAATTCTATTAAAAATGAAAGGTATAAAGAGTCATCAAGGGAGTCCTCTGTACAGTTGACAGGCTAAAAACAGCAGCTCATTTTCCCTTAAATCATACATTAAATAAAGATGACATACCAACAAGCCTCCAGTTATAACAGCCTAATCTCCAACCAATTCCCTGCCATCTTCAAACAGGAAATGACACGTTCTAAGACTCTAGAAATACAAGGTGTAAAGATGCACCCTTTTCCACTTAGAATAGCAGATGTGTTTGGAGGTCATAGCTTGCTGTTTGATAGGACATAACCTGGAGTGTTGATCGAATCTGAAAATTAATTATCACTCAAATATTTACCCTTGAAAATAGAGAAGTAGCAGTAATAGGATAGGGAATACATCATCAATAATATGATTTATCACGAAGAAAAAGTAAAACAATTAACAAAATGGAAAACAATGTTATTGCTCACATTTGCAGGAAATATTTAGTTCTCAGTGTTTTTAAAATAGAGCATCGACAACAACAACCTGAATATTACTTATGGCTTTACATTAGCTACATTGTATATCAATTAGTCATTAGAGATAACCAAAAGGGTTGGGGAGGAGGGCATCCAGTCATAAAACCTCTCAGTCAACCAATGGTACCATAGAGAAGGAAATGGTGATGATGATGATGGACTGAATGGAAGAAAACTGTTCCCAGATTCCTTTCAAAGACACAGTTGTGGGCCTAAGATGCTAGTTTTGCAACCACATGCATATTCTACAATAGGCACTGGCTGACCAATACCCTGCAAGTGAATTTGGTTGACTAGAACCATGTGGAAACTATTCCAATATGTGTATGTGTGTTTGTCCTCTCCCCCACTACTTGACAACCAGTGTTGGTTTGTTTACATTCTTGTTACTTAACAATTCAGCAAAAGAGACAGATAAAATGAGTACCAACCTTCAAAAGAAAAAGTTCTGGGATTGATTTGTTCAACTAAACCCATGAAGGTGGACTCCTAGTGTGGCCAATAGTCACACATGTTAGAACAGAAGGGCAGATAACTGACTACTTTTACTGATGTAATATATCAACTACAAAGATAATTATTTGTCATTGGCCATGTCTAATTAGCTATCAAGCATTGAACAGCATTACTACAACATCTTCTGCTTCTATGAGCTGCTTAGCAATACAAACCCTGCACACAGCTTAAGGTCCCACCTCATTTCTCTTTTTCTTGTCATAAAAACCCATTTGAGAAAAAGAGACTGCGTATACACATTGGTGAGGAATATCAAGGAGGAAAAGGTAGACATCAACAAGAAAAACCAGTAGAGTGGTACCCTGAAAGAAAGTACCACATGTTTATCATCACCATCATTTAATGTCCATATTTCCATGCTTCAGGGGTCAGATGGAACTTGTTAGGGCTGATTTTCTACAGCCAGATGACCATCCTGTCATAAACCCTATCATGTTTCTAAGCAAGGTAATATTTACTCATGACCATTCATGGTCTTCACACAAAACTGAAAACAACACTGTTTGCATGCTGGTGAGGTTTGTTTACGACCATTACATACTATCAAAACAAGAATACACACACACACACACACACACTTAAGTTGCTAACGCATAAAAATCTCAACCTTTGAGTCACTCTCTTACTTCAAATAATATATGCATATATTCTTCTACTTGTTTCAGTCATTTGACTGTGGCCATGCTGGAGCACCACCTTTAGTTGAAGAAATCGATTCCAGGACTTATTCTTTGTAAGCCTAGTACTTATTCTATCAGTTCCTTTTGCCAAACTAAGTTAAAGGGACATAAACACACCAAGATTGGTTGTCAAGCGATGGTGGGGGGACAAACACAGACACACAAATGCATACATATATACATATATATATGATGGGCTTCTTCTAGTTTCCCTTTACCAAATCCACTCACAAAGCTTTGGTCAGCCCGAGGCTATAGCAGAAAACACTTGCTCAAGGTGCCATGCAGTGGGCCGGAACTCAGACTATGTGGTTGGGAAGCAAGCTTCTTACCACGCATGAGCCTATGTATATATGACATGCTTCTTCCAGTTTCCGTCTGCTGAATCTAACGACAAGTCTTTAGGACTATAGTAGAAGTCACTCAGCTAAAGTGTCACTCTAAACACAATTCCTCATTATTCACTTGCACCTTAGTAAATACAGTGAATCAATAGCTGACCAATTGGAAGCCTGCAACCAACAAAGCTATTGATTACAACACGATGAATGAATAAATAAAAATGCAAAGAGATTCTAGAAGTTACTTTAAATGTAAATCAATCAACTGTGACAAGCAAGGAGGCAGGGACTGCATGAAATAACAGCCAAATCTCCAACCAGCTCCCTACCATCTCTAAACCAGAGACCATGTGCTTTAAGACTCTAGGACGATTATAGGGGTTAATAACTATTGTAATCATTCCAGATGTCCCCCACCTCCAACCTCAGATAGAACAACCTGCCTCCTGTTTGGAGGTAATAGCTTGGTGTTTGATATCAGCAGACATCAGTTGAAGTGTTACTTTAAATTGTCAATAAATAATCATCAGGAAATAGATCAATCAAATATTCATCCCTGAATATAATTAACCAGCAATAGTACAGTTTGTGATGGGAGAGCTTGTATAATTAATGAGATTTCTAATTGTGTAGCAAATGTGTTCCAGAACCTTCATAGGATCTGCATTGCTACATCAAGACGAAGACATCCTTAAAGGCCCCTAAATACAATGTGAGGAAAGTTCATGGGTGCAGGCATCCCTCTAGGAGAAAGCTTATTCCTCTATAACACCTGCTGCTCTACAGAGATGGATATTTTGCACTTCTTTCAGTTTCCATCTACCAAATCTACACACAAGAGTCTTTGGCTGTTGGCCTGGGGCTATGGTGGGGGACATTGATCCAAGAGTAAATGGGACTAAACTTGTAACCCTGAGTGTGTGTTGCTCACACTGCAGCCATGTGGTTTCAGGTCCAGGCCCACTGCACAACTATAGTCCTTCTACTATAGCCCCATGACAACCAATGCTTTGTCAGTGAATTTCAGAAATAGAAATTATGTAGAAACCTGTCATATATGTGTGTGTGTGTGTGTGTGTGTGTGTGTGTGTGTGTACACACACACACACAATATGGGGGTTTAGTTCACAGGTGATCTAAATGACTAGGTATGCTAGGTAAATGTTGTAACAGATTACTAGGGCTCCAAGGTTATAGTTGAGACAGTAGTTATGGAGCCATTGCAGATATATATATATATGTATTGATGCCTTTGTTTCTACACTACTTGGAAACTGGTGTTGGTTTGTTTACATCCTTATAACATTAGTGGTTTAGCGAAAGAGGCTGATAGAATAAGTTCCAGACTTAAAAAAAAAAAAAAAAATACATGCCGGGTCCGATTTGTTTGAGTAAATGCTTCAAATCAGTGCTCCAGCATGGCCACAGTCCAGCAAGAAAAGACAAAAGTCTAAATATGCATGAACTGAACAGAAAATAACTGGAGAGATAAGGCTGAGAACAGCTGCTATCATTTGTGTGACCATTGCTAGTCTGGAGACGGGGAAAAAAGACAACAATCATACAAACGAAAAGTGCAGTGAATCTCATGCTTTGGCTGTAAACAAGCCTCATCGCCAGACAGCTATGACTGTTCACTCTTGTCCAGTTGTCACTAAATTGAGTTAGAGATTTCATCTTAACAGAATATTACAGGAACTGTAACTGGAGACTAACCCATAATGTCTCAGCCAAGAAGACCATTCTATGCAATGAATGGAACTGTACTGTTTCATTTTCTCAACTGAACTGATATCATGAAAATAAAAATGACAAATCACTAAATTTTCAAAAAATATCTTCTTACCAAAAATCTAATAACTTTAAGGTTAGTGACATTTATTAGTAATCAGACCAGATTTTTTACTTTCTTGCTTTTTTTTTTTACTTTTGCAATAACAAATATTATTGCTGTTATACAAATAATATTCTAAACACATCTTTTATAAAATCACTTCTACATTAATTTCAATATCGTTTCTCTCACTCTCTCCACTGCTCTCACTTTCTTTCACTCACACACACACACACACACAATTTCATTTGCGCATTAATGAATCACATACTCTCAAGTTCCTAGATGTAAATCATCATCATCATCATCATCATCGTTTAACGTCCGCTTTCCATGCTAGCATGGATTTATTAAATATATTTTAGCCTGTAAAAATCTTTTAAAAATCATTTTTTAAAGGACTGATTTAGTTTTAATTATATTTTATAAGTAATGAATAATTTAACAAGAATAATTAAAATAAAAAACAAACAAAAACTAATTAAGTAACTAACAGACAAAATTCATATAAAAAATCTGAAAAGTTCTAATTTTGAAACTATTTGTTCACTAAAACAATTATCTTACATAATTCACATTGCAATTAAACATTCAGCAGTAATTTATGATAATGTTGTATCTATTATGCATTTTATTCAATATAAGTGAAAAGATATTTGGCAATGGTGAACTGAGGCCCTGAAGCATTGCAAAAATAAAAGGAGTTCATTTTCTAACACAATACTGTTAAAAGAAACTCAAGCCATTGCAATTCTTCATCAAAGAATACGGCAGCCATACATTGAAGGTATTTCAAAAGACATAATAATGAAATGGCAACACTCTACTCTACAGACTCATACTGCTATCTTCATTAAATGCCACTTCTTTTATCAGCATCAGCATCGTTGCCATATATTTTCGGCAAAGAATTCTTCTTCCAGCCCAGTTGAAATGCTGTACTCACCTTCATTTCATCAATGTCTTATATTCTTCTTTGAAGAAATTATTATTTACAAAGATTTCATCCACATTTTCTTGTTTGTTTCTTTTTAGCCCCTTCAATATATATTTTTACTTCTTATATTAATCACAGATAAATGAAGGGAAACTTTCTGACAGAGGATCCTTGTGGTGAGCAGATCTATGACAATGTTGTTGTTTAGACCCAGGTCGAGACCAATACAGAAAGCCTGGAATCAAAGACATTCCAAATATGATCAACCTCTCATTTTTCACACCTAACATATAGAGAATTATACAACCGGCTGCATCTTTCCCTTTTTAAGAAGGCAAATTGTGTGATTTGAGAGAGATTTGGGTGCTATTTGAAACAGGTGGGCTGGTCCTGCAGAGGGAACTTTCATTGATTAAATGTTAAACGGCATCTATGAGGTAATCAAATGTATTGTTGCACTCATTGACATTCCTAGGGGCAAAAGACAGAGAGATGGCACTTAATGGATCAGTCTCTTAATATCTGAAAACATGGAAGCAAGCATGGTTTGCAAGTATTTCCCCATGCTATTCAAATTTCTTTTAGGTTACCTGTTTAGAGGCATTTAACTGTTAATTAAAAAAAAACTGAAATATTATAGTTCTTCATTGAAATATTTATTTATGCGCCCTTTTCAAGCCTAGCCAGGCTCATGGGCCTGGTTTCCTGGTTTCTATGGCGTATGTGTTCCCCCCACCTGATCAGGACTCCAGTCCATTGCAGCATTACTCAAGAAACAGGAAGAAAGAGTGAGAGAAAGTTGGGGGTGAAAGAGTACAACAGGGGTTGCCACCATTCCCTGCCGCAGCCTCGTGGAGCTTTAGGTGTTTTCGCTCAATAAAGACACACAACGCCCGGTCTGGGAATCGAAACCGCGATCCTTCGACCGCAAGTCTGCTGCCCTACCCACTGGGCCATTGCACCGCCACTCATTGAAATATAGCACCAGAATAAATATCTTCTCTACTTCTGTATGTGGCTGTGTGGAAAGAATCTTACTTTTCAACCACATGGCTCCAGGTTCAGTCCCACTGTATGGCATATTGGGAAAGTGCCTTCTACAATAGCTTTAGGCTGACCAAAGCCTTATGGATGGATTTGGTAGACAGAAACTGGAAGAAGCCTGTTGCATATATATTTATATGTATGTGTGTGTTTGTCCCCCTCCACCACTTGAAAACTGGTGTTGGTGTGCTTACATCCCTGTAACTTAGTGGTTCAGCAAAAGAGATTGATTTGATAAGGACAAGGTTTAAAAACAAAAATTAAGTACTGGGGTCAATTCATTCAACTAAAGATTCAAGGTGGTGCCCCAGCATGGTCACAGCCAAATGACTAAACCAAGTAAATGAATTCTACAATCTTCTTTCCTCCTTCTAAATTGAATTTATTCATTATCAATGCTAACCCTAACCCTAAGTCCCTCTTTGAATGTGGGTTTTTACTCCTGATAAACTTGGTCTTTCACTATAGACACCCCGCTCAGCCCTCTTTAACCTAAGATGAATAAAATCTGAAGTGAACCATGGAAAGGTTTGAACTCAGAATCACAAGATAACAAAAGCTGGATATTTTCCATAAACTATCCAGTCTGGTATTTTTACTGCCTCAACATCCCATCCACTACTAAAGCATTTAACAGTATCAGAAAGAATAACAATGCTTTTACAAGGAATGTTTAGTGGTCTGTCTGAAAATTACTCCAGGGTCAGCCCACTTACTGTCTATATTGGCAATGGTATTTGTTGATAATATCTTGGCATCCTTTTTGCTTCCTGCTTCTCTTGTCTTCCAAATAGAAATATTTTCAACACAGAGGTCAGTCTTTAACCATTTCCCCAACCCACTCTCCTTCATGTCGGAAAACATTATTCACCATGAAAATAGAATACGATGTATACTGTATATGTATGTGCATGTACATACATACATGTGTGTCTGAGTGCATGTGTGTGTAGATATATATATATGTTTGTATGTATGAGTGTGTATGTATACATACATACACATGCTCATTCATACATATGTAGGATACATGAACTTCAGTGAATCTAATTGTAGAAGGATGTTGAACTTTGAGTAATTAATATCATTTAAATATTAATTACTGAAGTGAATACATGAATATTTTACAATAAGTAAATGAATAGAAAATAAGGTGGGGTGATGTCAAAGCAAATAAAAATACTTGCTAAATATTTATTTAACATCAAGCAATTTGTTATAGGAGTTAATTACTGTTTGTAAGCATGAGATGGAAGAATGTTTGTCTTATATCTCAATACAGACAGTTTAATCTAGAAGTGATGTGGGCAGGCTGTTTTATACAATGTGTGCGTGTATGTTTGTGTATGTGTGTACACAATTTCCAGAGAGAGAGAGAGAGAGAGAGAGAAAGAGGTATTTAGTTCCTGGCAAGATGATTTGCCAATTTTGGTTCAAGTCTCTGTTAAAATATTTCCGACACTTAACAGAAATTCCTGCTCATTGTCACAGCTTGTAGATATGTGAGCGTATATGTGTATATGTGTGTGCGTGTGTGCGTGTGTGTACATAAATGTTCATTTTCTGTTAAGTTATAATAAAAAAACAATTTTACATTTATCTGATCGGTTACTTCATACTTTCGCAAGCTATAAATTTATTATTCTTATACAAGAATATTATTGAAAGTGACTGAAATTTCAGGCAATGGCTTAGCTGGCCAAAACTTCAAAGTCACTGTCAATAATATTCTTGCTTAAATGTGTGTGTGTGTGTGTGTATGTATATATATATATATATATATATATATATATATATATATAAAGTTTATGTCGTGTCACTAACCTATTTTTCCTTCTGTAGACAGTAACACATTGTGTAACAAAAGTAATTATGATCAATACTTTTAACACCAACATAGCAGAGAGGACCTGTGTTAAAGGACACATATGTTAATTAAAATCTTGACCAAAATCTCATGAGAACATGAATGCCACACTGAGATTCTACATTAAACAAAATGCCAACATTATCTACTAATATATGACAGTAGAAGTCAGTGAAACCATCCAAATTCTAGATTATATTCAAAATGAATTGAAACCCATAGGCAGTGGACTCATTAGAAATTTATTAATGGAATTGGTAAAACACAATAAAAACTAAACAATTGAATTAAAATGTAATAAACACTTGTCAGGATTTTCTCAAATATCTATTCTTGGAAAAATGGCAAATGAGACCATTTTAAGAAGAGGTTAGATCAGTCCCCTTTTCCAGTGAAAGAAATAAAAACAGACCAAAAAGTATATATATATATATATATATATATATATATATATATATATATATATATATGCATGTGTATACACACATTATTTAAAATGCTGACTTAGTCCACCAGAAAGAATTATTCAAGACTTTAATTCATTAAGATGTTCTTAAAGACTTAGATATTTCTTCAATGTAATAGTCACAGAAGGAATGAACTTGCACAGAGCTTAAATAAAGAATCAGGGCAGAGTATACAAGGCAGGCTTCAGCACTGTTTCTCTCTTTGGTCAGATTGGTGCTAATAGGAGAAAACATTTGCCTAAGCTGTTACAGAGTGGAATTAAATCCACAGTCAAAAGGTTGCAAGGCAAACATTTTAAACATGCCTTTGATTTCTTTGTCCATTTTGTAAGGTCCGATGACGATGACAGAAAAGTCATATCCATGCACGAGCGAAGACGAAAGTCAATCAGCAGCACATACTGCAGGAAAAAGGTTTTAGAGTGTTAAAACACATTATTTAGGCCCAAATTCAAATACAGGACCCAGAGGGATTTTTGTTTTGAGATTTTTGGGCAAAAAAGAACATATGTGCAATCAATTATGAACTAATATATATATATATATACAAATATATATATGTTTATGTGTATATATGTGTGTGTGTGTGTGTGTATTCCTAAATTTATCACAAAAATTAAACCTTTACATACCCCATCTTATATTTCATTTTACCCTCCTCCTTTATCTTCCTAACCTCTCCCACTAATGCTCTTACCCTGTTATCATACTATGTGTGTGTGTGTGTATGTGTGTGTATATATATATATATATATATATACATATATATATGCATGTATACATGCATATACATGTATCACTATATGTATATATATGTATATATATATGCATATATATGTTTATGTATAAATGTATATACATGTGCATAAATGTGAGCATATATATATATATATATTATATACATATGTACAGATATGCCTGCATACACCTACGCATAAACATAAACCAGACGCGTATGCACAAGTACAAACTGTTTTTTCTCATAAATACACATCTTTTTTTTAGAGTTTTATCAATATGCCATTCTGAAGACATTGGAAAACCAATTTGATGTAGCTGTTTGGAATGTAACCAGCCCTTGTTCACTTTTGTTCTCGAAATACTCTATATTAATATCCCATGGTAATTTGACAGTAAATCATATTAACTTTTTATCATTTATGTTAGCTTGTTTCATATATATTTCTATCACTAAGCCAATTTTCTCCAAAACCTATTGTTTTCTACAGTTATATAATCTCTAACATATTCCTATTGTTCTATGTCATTTGATACTCTGGTTTGTTCTTCAGTTAATACAGGCTTTTTTTTCTTTTTTCCCCCCTCCCCTCTCCTCTCTCTCACTCTCTTTCCAATAAGTGTATTTCTATAATCTATCCTTATTCTTCTCTTCCTTTTATCTTTACTATTTACAGAACCATGTCTTTTTGGGGTTTTTTTTTTGCTTCTCCTTCCTTTTAGTCTTCTTCTTTAATTGAATGGTTGTCTTTTAGCCTCACTGCACATTAGTAACTTGTGTTCAGAAGCCAAAGCTTTCAAAAGCCCCCCCCCCCCATATATGAATCACAATATTTTAAATCTAGAAAATATTAAACATCCTCCGACATTATCCAGTATTTAACCATTATCTCCCATCCCCTCTAAGTTTGAATATAGTTTCAGTTCTGTGGATTTGGTACACTCAGCCAACTATCATCACAGATATAGATTTAAGATTCTACAATTTCCTTACTTTCTTCCTTAAAGACAATTTCCTTCTATTCGTAAGCAATAATAATAATAATAATAATAATAATAATAATAATAATAATAATAATAATAATAATAATAGTGATTTCAAATTTTGATAGAAAGGCCAGCAATTTTAAGGGAAAAGGTAAGTCAATTACAATATACCCAGTGCTTAACTCGTACTCGCTTCATAGACCCCAAAAGAATGAAAAGTAAAGTTGATCATAAATCCTGGTACGTCCTTGATTCCATATTGTGTGTGTGCCTGCTAATGGCATCAGTGTTGCTGAGTGGTCTATTCTCTCTATTAGGATGCAGAAGTCCCCAAAATATAATATCCAATAAGGCCAGATTGGATGGAAATTGAGTTTGATATACATAAGGGTCTTCATTAGAAATTAAAAAAAAAGTGAACCAAACAGGCTTCATTTAGGAAGGGAAGCCAGTCCCCAGCATTTAGCTTCCTGAGAGCTTAGTTGCCCTACTATGGATGAACAATTTCTCTTTCTTAGCTTCAAAAACTTCAGAATTAGGATAGAAAAATGAGGCTGTATAACATTCATATTTCCTCAAGCACATTAGCCACTTACTGTGCATGTTGGCAAATAAGACATGCTTCTTTTATTCTTAAATGTAACAAAAAGATTGCCATGCATCTAATGCATCTGTAGCACAGATATTGAAGTGTATGATGACTACAGATTAAATTTTGTTTTTTCATACACAAAAGAAAAAAAAGGAAAAGAAAATATAGGGATTTATCGTAGGTAAGAATGCATCTTATACAGTGGCAAAGGTATAAGTTTAATCCTTTCATGAAGTGAAAGGGCCAAAGTGCAAACCATCTTGATACTACCCACCTGAAACTGTCTTACAAGCATTGCCTTCCTCAAGCTCCCTAAATCACTTGAGACAAGCTTGTTGTCGTATGATACAGGCTTCTTGTTTAAAGTGATAGTAAATGAAATTTCCCATCTAAATTTCATGTTAATTTCTCTTCCAAATACCAGCTTAATAATGTCAGTTAATTTATTAAATTCTTCAGTATTTTTGAAATGGATTTCATCAGAAATATGGTAACAAAAGATTAAAACTTTCACAAATTACAAGAAATGAGGAATTCAGAGTCTAATGCATTTAATAGAAACTTCATAGCATTATCTCTGGTTCTATGATACAAAACCTTTAACTTTAAAATGTTAGAATCCACCAACATAATTTTGCATAAGAACCTTTAAGTTATATTCTGAACAGCTTATCAATAAGAATAAATTAACCACTCACTAAATCCCTCTAAATTCTAGATTATCATTGAAATTAACAAATACAAGTGGATTCCATAAGAAATACAAACATGAGAGAACTAACAATTGCTTCCACCTTCAACACAAGAAAAGCAGACGTTATCAAGTGAGCAGTGAAAGAAGTTTGACCGAGTACTGAGAATATTATGTTTGTACAACATTTTTTCGTTCCAAATCTCCATGTTGTTTAAACGTGAGTTAAATGAATCAAACAGACAACTAACTACTTACTTTTCTCACATTTCAAAAATTAAAAAGAAAAAAGAAAATTCCAAATTTTATTTTAGTTGAAACTAAACAACATTGTCTGCAGCAGCAAAATATTTGTATTTAGCAGATGAGCTGACTCTGGCAAACTGCCATTTTCTTAACCATCAACCATTCCCACAGGTGAGTCAAATCTATATTTGTACAGGTAGAGAACCAACTGCTGCTTGGTCATTAAATTGTTACTAATTTCTTTATTATTTACACATGTTTCACTTTACACTGAAACACATTTACATCAAGGGTATGAGGAGCAATAATAAACACACACACACACGTGAGTGTATGTGTGAGTGTGTGTGTGTGTGTGTGTGTGTGTGTGTGTGTGTGTGTGTGTGTGTGTGGTGTGTGCGTACTCTTTTAGTGTAGACTGTTAAGGATAAAAAGTACTCAGTAGAATGGTAGACATTAATAACATTAATAACATTTATAACATTTGGTTTTATTCAAATGAGTCACTTGTTAACAGTTTCACGTGTAGACGGAGAGGATCTTCGGGCAAGAGCCATAACCTGCCTCAAGGTCCTCTGCAGCTACACATGAAACACAGAGAAGCAAAAGACTTATTCAATCAGAAATAATATCTACATATATTATCAATCTTGAAAGGACAAAAGCAAAACTGTTTGTTTTCTGTTTTGTGTAACCATTTATTGAAGACAAATAAGCAACAATGTGAAAGTTGAAGCAAACAATTGTGAAAACTCCAGTTCTTCTCCTGCTGTTATTTGATTGAATATTAGTATGTATTGAACAGACACAGGTTTGTGGTTGAGGTCAGGTGTTTACTTCACAAGCACAAGCTTTTGTGTTCGGTTGTTGTGCAAGTGTCTTTTATCATAGCTCTTATTTCTATATTGCCCACAAGGGGCTAAACATAGAGGGGACAAACAAGGACAGACAAAGGGCTTAAGTCGATTATATCAACCCCAGTGCATAACTGGTACTTATTTAATCGACCCCGAAAGGATGAAAGGCAAAGTCGATCTCTGCGGCAAGCCAAGTAAGATCGTTGCCAGTGCCCCTGGACTGGTTCTTGTGCGGGTGGCACATGAGATGCACCATTTTGAGCGTGGCCGTTGCCAGTACCGCCTGACTGGCTCCCGTAGGATTTTCGAGCGAGATCGTTGCCAGTGCCCCTGGACTGGCTTGTGTGGGTGGCACATAAAAGACACCATTTCGAGCGTGGCCGTTTTCGTGCGGGTGACACGTAAAAGCACCCACTACACTCTCTGAGTGGTTGGCGTTAGGAAGGGCATCCAGCTGTAGAAACTCTGCCAAATTAGACTGGAGCCTGGTGTTGCCATCCGGTTTCACCAGTCCTCAGTCAAATCGTCCAACCCATGCTAGCATGGAAAGCGGACGTTAAACGATGATGATGATGATGATGATGAACGTAGCAGCAGACGAAATACTGCTCAGCATTTCGCCCGGCGTGCTAACGGTTCTGCCAGCTCAATGCCTTCAATCATAGCTCTGCTCTGACCAAAGTCTTGTGAATGAATCAAAAAAATATGTAATCCATCCTTCTCTTTTTCCCAAACTGTTAAGCCACAAAGATGTAGACAAACCAATACCAGCTGTCAAGCAGTGGTACGACAAAGTTTCCTTCTACCAAATTCATTCACAAGGCATCTGTTGACTTGGAGGTAGAGTAAAAGACATTTGCCCAAGGCACTGCACAGTGGGACTGAACCGGAAACCACATGGTTGCACAGCAAGCTTCTTAAGCACACAGTCATGCTCCTGTCAACATTTATAGTCCACACTTGTCACCAACGGAACAAAGTAGTGCTGGTGCTGACATTCTAACCAGTTGCTTTGTTCTTTTGAAAACTCGTGGAACAAAAAAAAAATTCCATATTCGCGAAACAGGTAAAGTTTGGAGTACATAAAGAACACCTGGCTAAAGAAATCCTTTCTCAAAGAATTCTCAGACCAAACCTATGCCAGCATGGAAAAATGGAAGTTAAACGAATGAAAATTTTTCAATTGTAATAACACACACACACACACACACACACACAAATAGAAATATTTGTTCAATCTACTTCCTTGCTTTCTATGCTAAGTGGAGACATATTTAAGGCAAGATTTCATGCTTGAATGCTCTTTCTGTTGCCAACCTTACCTTCTTAACCATTTAGCATATAAACCAGTCATATGCAGCCAAAATATTTTACCTGCTTCAAGTTCAAACCGGGCAGATCTGACATCTCACACTTACCCTACAATGTCATTTTGAATATAAATAATCACATCATCGAAATCACAAGGTAACAAGACAATGCAGGATAAATCCAAAACAATGAGAATAAATAAGAATCACATTTGACAGAGAAATCTGAATGCTAAAGGGTTAAGAGAACTTTCATTCCACGAGACTTCAAAAATGCAGATTGGCAGGTTGTATCGTTATCAGGAACACAGACATTATATTTCCATTTTCTGCTCAGCTGGTTTCATGTGAAGACACAAGAAAAAAAGGAAAAGATTACGTACAGACATATCTGCACGCATGCTTACACACACACACACACGTTTAGAGACACACACATACTCTGTGCCTTCATTAAGTTTCTATCTATCGATTTTGACTCTCAAGAAAGTGGTCGGAGTCAGGCCATAGAAAAGGGATCTGCAAGATGTTTTATCTGGATAAGAAACCAAAACAAAAGATGACCCGAAAACACTCAGAGTGTGCTTTGTATCTTAATACCAGCCCAATTCTAAGGAATCTGGAAAAGTTTTTATTTATTTCCAGATGGAACATCTTGAAAGTTGCCTGGAACACTTCAGACGAAACTATCATACTCTCATGTCAAAGAAGGAATTCTGTTATCGTTTGCTGATACATTAACCATAAATCTAAGGCGAGAAGGGGAGTGAGAGTGGGAGAGAGAGTGTGTGTGTGCGTGCGCATGCTTATTTAATTCTATTGTCAGGAGAAAAGGCAGTGCCAATGACCATTTCCGAGGTCACTGAGTCTGGTGTGAAGGAAGGAAGAAGAAACCCACAAACCAGAGAGCTGGCTGCTCTGGATTAAAGAAAAAATTAGTCAAAATGTTATTGGTTCCAAATACAGCATGTCTGCTATGTTGAGTTATTCTGTGTTTGAAACAAATCCATGGAAAACTTCCTACACAACTAATCTGACAATAGAGATAAGTTGCCATCCAAAAGTAAGACATTAAAGTATGTATCCTGATTTTCTTTTAATTGCTTTTGGTACCAAGGTATTTATGAGTATACATGGATACCCTGCTGGAAATGAAACATCCAAGACATGACAACCGGAGAAAGAAGAGAAGAAGGCTGCATCAATGCTGTTGGCTGAAACTCATTTCAGCCAAACAGACTGGATCAAGATAAACTGAAAAGTCTTGTTCGAGGATATAATGGGTCTTCTGGTCAAGGAATTGAACTCACAAACAATCATTGATGAGCCCAACATCATAACCACTAGGGTCACAGACTTGACACCAATAGCTAAAAAACAAAAAGAAAAAAAAAAACTAAGAGGAAATCAACATCATCTATCTTGGTGGTTTACCTTGAAGAAATTATATTCACTGATGAGGAAAGAATGGAGTTATGGAATATGACTTAATGAATGTGCATGCATTCACAGACAGGAACATCCATATATGTGTGTGTGAGTGTGATGAGGATGATGGTAGTGATGATGTATACGCATATTATACACTCACTCACACAGACGCATGCATAGAAAAGCCATTATTTTCAAAGATGTTCCTTTCTAGTTGAAAACTTCCAAAGTACATTATTTCCATCCTAATGTACCAATAGCCATGATTATTCAAGAAGAGCTGCTTTTGTTATTCCCTTCTTCTGCCGGTAACTGAGGAACTGAAAAGACCGAATAAATGTTAAATATATGTAAATTCCAGGGTTAAACATTTATTGATAAACAATAAATTTCAGTTTTGAATATTACAATGTGTTGGATTTAAAAATTAAAAAAAATTTTTTTAGTTTATTACCTTTCCTATATAATGTCACTTATTTAACAGATGTACAAAAATCAATATTCAAATTTAATTTATTCGTAATGTGCTTTCTTCAGTACATTATCCTGCTCTCTCTCTCTCTCTCTCTCTCACACACACACACACACAAATATGTACACTGATATTTGGCGTGACTTTAGTCTGTTGACTGAACAGAGCTGCTGGCTTATAGAACACGGTTTCTGACACTTGAATAGAAAATTGTGACAAACGCAAAGTAATGAGGGAGCCTCTGTGAGATCGCTTGAAATAACAGTTAGATGAGCCTTAGATACCAAGGTCTTGAATAAGGAAGGACATTTTAAACAATGTAATCCCTTAAAAACACCAGATAATTATAGCAGGGTATACTCTAACCCAGAAGACTGCTTGCTTGTATGTTTTAGTTTTAGATTACTTCCTGTAGATGGGTGCTTATCCTATCACCAGCCAAAGCATGTAGTTTGTCAGAGCACCAGCACGAAGGGGTTATCATGTCCTCAACAAAAGTAAAGGAACCTCTTGACCCTATGCCCTTTTCACTAACCACTGAGATGGCCTTCACTATTGGTTTGCCATGATAGGTTTCTTCACTCAAAGTTGATCTGGGGTTAAACAACAATAACGAGTGTTGACTTACAACAAAAGATAACTGAACCATTCAGTAAACAGGAATTGATAAAGTACCAAATCAAAATCTATGAAGGCAGTGATCCAGCATGGCGACAGTCCCATGACAAAAACCAGTCTCAAAAGAAAAGAAGTAATGTAATCTTCCCATGATTGAGAAGAAGTGATAAGAACAAAGTTTAAGCAACTCAAAAGCAAACTGACATTACTTCTAATTCCAGGATACAAAATCTCTAATTTTAAATTCTTTAGATTGAAATATGAACATTCACAGAAATTTTAGATAAGAACCTTTTTACCTTTTTAACTTGTTTTAGATGCAGGAATGGCTGTGGGATTAACAAGAACCACCTAATTTGGGTTCAGTCTCACTACATGGTACCTTGGGCAAACATCTATTATAGGCCAAGGATGACCAATGCTTTGTGGGTGGATTTGATAGTTGGAAACTAATAAAAGCTTGGCATGTATGCATGTATATATATATGTGTATGTGTGTGTTCTTGCCTTGACATCATGTGATGGTTACAAACGAGTATCACATACAAATGACGTTGTTTGGCGTACAATCATTTGTGGAAAACTGACCATAATTAAGTGTAATACCAAGAGCTGAAACGAAGGAGGAAAATAAAGAATGAGCAGTGAAAACTCTTCTGAAGGAGTCTTGGGCAGTGCTAGAAACAATAGGTTGTTATTCTATTAATTTCAATTATTTACTCTACTCTAGGACCAACTACAGAAAATGTCTACAATAGCAAAGACTGCAGTATTTGATATTCATTTACGAAGAAAAATATATCAGTTTTCACACACGACCAATTTATGTCCATTGGGGAGAGACAGAATATCAAATGAGGATTATGTAATTACACAGACTAAAATATTCAATCCAGATAAATGTTAATGGCTGCATTATTCCACAAGAAATCCTATAAAGTGTATGTCTGTGTGTGTGTGTAATTTCGAGTATGCTACGGTGGTTAAGAATTTCAATTCAAAATCTTGTGGTTTTCAGATAAATGAAAAAAGTGTATCTTGGATTCAGTGACTGGAAGAGTATACAACTTTAGAAAATCTGCCTCAAAAAGTTTAGTCTAAGCCATGCCAGTCTTGGGGAAAAAAAAGGGACATAATATAGATGACAAATGTGTGTGTGTGTGTGTGTGTGTGTGTGTATATATATATATATATATATATATATATATATATATACACACATGAACGAGGTTGAACGGATAAAATTTCTTATCTGATCATCTTCTGAAATTCAAATTCTATCAGCAGTGGGAACAGAGCATTGCACTGGTTTTTTTTATTTATTTATATATATATATATATATATATAGGAGAGTATTGTAGTTCACTTGAAGCATTGTGTATTGTTTGCAAAGAATAAAAGGTTTTGAATGGTACAACAATGCACTATAATACAAAAAATGGACTATATACTTGTTCTAATTTAGTTATCCATAGTCCGTTGATATTTCGGAATGCAATTCCTTCTTCAGATATTCTTAGATGGAGTCGCAGTTATAATCGGTTTGGAAAACCGATGATAGCAGCGACTCCATCTAAGAATATCTGAAGAAAATATGTATTTTGTTGGACTTGATGCTTTTGATCCGGTATTACTGACCACATACGTTGTGCTCTTCATTCTAAATGGTTTGGTATGGATTTGATGAAGGGACAACCCTAAAATTACAGATGATATATAAATACCCACATTGGTAGGATAAAGGGAGGAGATCATTCTCACATCAAAGATCAGGTCCAAATCTTAGCATCAGAGTGGTTCTGCTTAAGACATCCAAAGAGCAGTTCATGGTTTTAAACTTGGCTACAGAATTAAATTTACCTTCCAACAATAAATTTCCATGCACTTTCCTTCTAAAATCTAATTTATGAAACTTTAGTCCACCTGATGCTAGATGGAAGTTTTTACCTAAGGTTCTGTGCTATGGAATTGAGCCCAAAACCACACAGTATAATATCAGTGAGGTAAGACACAACAGTGATGCTGAGAGGTGACACATGTGTGTTGGGGTGTGTGTTTAGGAATAAGGGATATATGTGTGTGTGTATTCAAAGAAACAGACAGTGTAGCAGTAGTAGTAGTAGAAGAAGAAATGAGCAAGAATACTACTGTCAGGCTTGTCGTTATTGTGGGTGTAAGGAAAGAAATGATTTCTTACCAGTTTTATGACTTTATTTTGGATACAATCTAGAATTGCTTAGAGCCTGGCATCCAGACCATCCTGTAATTGTCAAGGGTATGCTAAACTAAAACCCATCAGTTTGTTGTAATTTTAGATGGTAAACATTTCTGAGCCTGAAATGGAATTTGTAGTCATTGTGCTACAGAATATTACAAGAGATGGCAAGTCCCAACAACTGGAGTTCATTTGACAGTTTTATCCAAAAGATTTTATTCACAAGGTGGGAGTATGAATTTCGCTAATTAGACCTGCATGTTACTAATGATTGTCTAGGTGCTGATGAAAGTAATTAGATTGTCAAGTATCAACTGTAGGAGTTTACCAAAATCTATGCTGAAAGAAGCAGCAGATGTTTGACATGAGATAACTCATTTGCATGTGGATGATGTCACCAGAGAATGCCTAGCATACAGTGAGCAAGTCATTAATATTAAAAGTGAAGATTTACTAACACAACTGAAAACAAAAGCATACTTGGATTTAGAAACAAGTATTCTGGCAAACCATCACTCTAAGCCGACACATGTTTTACTTTTTAATTCAAAACGTAAATAATGGTTGAGTCAGTATTGTCTGTTATAAAAGATTTGCTTTATCTACAGAATTTCCCCTATTCATTGCTCACTCTGGTCACATACATTTCCAGAAAATATCACGCCCACACCCTTTCTAGCTTCAACCTTTTGTGATTTCTTCGAGCTGCTTCAAAGTTCTCCCTTCCATCATGGATTGCTTTCTTCTATCTTGTTTAATCAGTTGCAGTTTCTTCCCAACCTTTTTCCAAGATGTTAGCTTTCTTCAAAAGACATTGGTTGGTCAAAGGCTACAGTAGAAGATACTTGCTCAAGCTACCAGAAAGTGGGATTGAACCCAAAACCATATGGTTGCAAAGTGAATTTCTTCACCATATAACCATGCTAAGATAATATTAAGCAAGTGGTCAGGGTCTTCCTTAAAAGGACCTTCTCCCTCTTTGAAGGTGAACTATTAAAAAGCAAAAGAAAAAGAAAAGGAAAAGGCTTTCAAAAATAACATAACAACCAACTGTGGCTGTTGCCAAAAGGAAACAAGCAATAAATTTGTTCTCATTTAAATATTTTGTGTTGTTTATTTTTTATATTGGCGATTTGTCTGGTAGTAAAAATATAAATAGTAGTAGAAATTATATCTAGCAGTAACCTGGAAATATACAATGGAAAAGGCTCATAGATCATGTGTTGCTATAGCAACTGTGTTAGACAAGTGAGACAAAGGTAGAACCTGCCAGTTGGGCGGATGGATGTCGGATGTTGGATGTCATAAAATGACAGATAAGTTAATAAAGTTTATGTAATTACGTCTTAGGCGGGTTTTTTTTTTCACCATTACTGATTAATATTTTTAATACATTTCTGTTAGTGTGTGTTTTTTTTTTATTTTACTGTTTTTTGCTTTTGTTGGCATTTTATCAATTTAGCATGCCAAACATCATCATATAGACCACACACAGACACACATTTCTCAATGATCCTGCATCTACAGCATAACTACAAACCAAATTATTTACTTCAACCCTGACCAATTGTTAACCCTTTCAAAAGCTCCACCAAGGCATACTGTCTCTGTCTAAAATCTATAAATGAATGCATGCAGTCTCCGAGTGGACAGTTAATGCAAGGGAGATAATCATTTCTTCATGATGTTTGACAAGATTAGAAGAATGAATTTAGAATTAAGAAAGAAGAGACATAAAACAGATGCCTTTTACCCTTTATTTGCTTAAGTCATTCGACTGTGACCGTGAAGGGGGGGAAGTGTGGCCAAGCGAACCAACCCTAGTACTTTTTTTCTTAAAGCCTGATACTTATTCTGTCAGTCTCGTTAGTCAAACCACCAAATGAAGAGGATGGTAACATACCAACAGTGGCTGCCAACCTTTAGCTTACTTCTAATGAAATTCTTAAAATTTCTAATCTTTGGTAATTGATGCAAATTAAAAAAATTAGATTTTATTTTAACATAATTCTTTATTATTCGAGACAGCTGGAAAGAGGGTATGCAGAACTTTTATATATCCATACTGGAATTGTAAGGCTTCAGTTTTTAACATTGCATGTCTGGGTTACATACCAAGAGTAACTCATGAAAACAATGTCTTTATTGGGGCACTACTAATACACACAGGACATTGCTACTGCTATGTGAGCCAAAAAGTAGTCTAGATTAGAAAAAAAACAATCTGTTGATTAGTAAAGATTATTTTATGCAGAAGACAATTTCTTTACTTTTTTAACCAGCAAAACTTTTGCTGCTTTAAACTACACTTTATACCACCTCCACCAAAGCACACACATGAAGGGGTTCTCCAGTTTCCATCTAACAAATCCACTCACAAGCCTTTGGGCAAGTGTCTTCTACTGCAGTTTCAGGCTGACCAAAGTGCCACACAGTGGAACTGAACCAGAAACCCTATGGTTGAGAAAAGATCTTTCATAAACCTGCAGCCATGCCCGTAGCTTCGGGCATGTGACCATGTGCAGCCACAGGTGAAATAGCAAGTTGCAAGAATCTGGCTGGACCAAAATTTTATATATTAGCTTATATTTTACATCCAATATTATTATTAGTCAACTAGTTTATCTAACGAATTGTTTAATCATTCAGCTAGGTTCAGAGTTCTTTCTTCTCCATTCGTACCCTCATCAACGATATGTCTCTGCTACTCCAGACACATTCATGTTTGAGTGTTTGGCACTAGGAAAGGCAATGCCATTGTATAAATACTAATATTTAGTCCTATAAAAATGTTTCAATTTGCAACGAAATCATCCCTTTTCAACCAGAATGAAAATAAAAATACAAAAGTGATAAAAAACAAAAAAATAATTGGTTGAAATTCCTCAGTTGTATTTAATCTGAACATCAAGGCCAAATCAGTCAGCTGAATAATTGACTGGATGTTTTGATAAAACTGTGTGCCATTTAGAACAAAATTATCCTATCAGTAAAGAGATGTTCCATCACACTGTTTATTAATTGCCAAACCTGCCAAGTACAAAGATAATTTAAAAGGAAGACATGTTGCACATCCACATGGTTCACAAGAGTTGAGGAAACGAACATAAAACACAGATGAAATGGATCATGACATTTTGCTTTGCATTTTGAATGGCTGATGGAGAACTTTGAGGGTTTTTTTTCTTCTTAAAATGTGTGAATCTTTTCAAATGACCTATAAATAAATAAATAAATAAATCAACACTGAAATTCTATCGGTTTCAGTTATTGGTCAGTAGCCATACTGGAGCAACACCCAGAAGAGGCTTTTGTAGTCAAAAGCATCAACCCCCTCCCCCCGGACTTATTCTTATGTTTGGTACTTACTCTATCAGTTTCGTTTGCTGAACAGCTAAGTTACTGGAACATAAGTAAAACATCAATGGTTTTCGAGTGGTGATGCAGTTCACGGGGAACACAAATGCAAACACACACAATGGACTTGCACAATTACCACTTCCAAATTCATTCACATGGTATTGGTCAGCTCAAAGCTGTAGTAGAAGACACTTGCCCAAGGTGCTGTGCAGAGGGACTGAACTCAAAGCCATGTGATTACAAAGTGAACTTCTTAACCACATAGCCATGCCTGAAATTATTCAAATCCTTTAAATAAATTACAATCTTTAAACCCTCTCACGAGTAGATTTATAATAGAATAATATCTTTTTTTTTATTTATCCATCATTGCAATACTGAGATGGGATTCATCATGGCAGATTTTTGATAGTTGGCAGGCTTTCCTGTTGCTAACCCTCACCTGTTTCCAAGGTAATATTTTCCCTTGGCTGGACATGTTTACACAAAAAACTAGAAACAGTTAACAATTTACATGATAATGATTCTCATTTACAACTATCACAAAAAATCAAGACAAAGAGACACACGCACACACACACACACAACGGGCTTCTTTCAGTGTTTTGACAACTGTGGCACGGAAAAAGCACCATTTGAACGTGGCTGATGCCAGTACCCCCTGACTGGCTCCCATGCCGGTGGCATGTAAAGAGCACTATCCGAACATGTTCAATGCCAGGACCGCCTGACTAGCTCCTGTGCTGGTGGCATGTAAAAAGCACCCACTACACTCTCGGAGTGGTTGGCATTAGGAAGGGCATCCAGCTGTAGAAACATTGCCAGATCAGATTGGAGCCTGGTGCAGCCACTGGCTCTCTAGACCTCAGTCAAACCATCCAACCCATGCCAGCATGGAAAACGGACATTAAACGATGATGATGATGATGAAAATCTACGCACAAAGTTTTCGGTGGCCAGAAGACATTTTCTCAAGTTGCCATGCCTTGAGTTACCAACCCAAAAAAGAACGTGGCTGGAAAGAAAACATCTTGAACACAGGGACATGGCAGGACCGAAATATCACTGCTACAAGCAAAGGATTAAAACATGTGGAAAATGATGGATGCAAACATGGCCATGTGGTAAGCAGTTTGTTTCCCAACCATATGGTTCTGGGTTCAGTTCCACCGCATGGCACCTTGGACAAGTGTCTTCTACTATAGCCCTAGGTCAACCAAAGCATTATGAGTAGATTTGGTAGAGGGAAACGAAAAGAAGCATGTCATACATGTGTGTGTGTGTGTGTGTGTGTGTGCCCCAAAACCACTGCTTGACAACTGGTGTTGGTGTGTTTACATCCCTATAGTTTATTCTTTTGGTCCCTTTCATTGAGCTGCTAAGTATGAGAGTTGATTCATTTGCCAAAACTTCTTTAAGGCAGTGCCACAGTGTGATGACTAAAGCTTCTCTTCTGAACCAACCGTCTCGTGTTGAAGAAACATTCAGAAATTCTTGAATCTAGTTTAATAGCCATTAACCTTGCACGCACACACACACACCTCAGAATGGCATAGAAACAGCCCATGATGCAAGGAAGATTACTTGTGATGTTGGGGATGGTCCAACAAATGAGATATTTGGGAATTAGAAGTATATCATTTCTGCTATTTCCTATCTTTAAATATTAGACAAAGTCACTCTTTTATTTACCATTCCTACATGATGTTTTATCATTTCTCATCATTCTTCCAACATCACAGTTTGAAACGAGAAATTATACCAATGCAGCCATTATGGGAAATGACATAGAATTTCATAGTTTATTTATTTTTTCCATTTTTGCTATTGGATCCATGTCTTACGTATATTGGAAGCGCTTTATCTAATATATACCCTTCTACGCGAAGAACATGATTGCTATTTTAGAAGAAAGAACATGCCTACATAAATGTGAGTTGGTATTTTATGTATGTGTGTATATGTACATACACAGGTAACTTGCTGGGCTCAAGTCTCATTTGCAGACCCATGGAAAACAAATCTCCACCAACTATTCTGCCTATCTTTCTGTGCTGACCTGTCAAGGTCTATGAATCTAATGGATGCCTCAAAAGACATATTAAGATACACAAAGATCAGAACCTAACTGTAGCTCTTGGTGGTCCAAAGTAGATATGCAGTTCATGTAGGTGTCTTTTCAGAAGAGTGTCTAGTTTAAAAAAACCCACATCAGATGCCATGGTGGATCTAAGGTGTAAGTACATAAGGAGTAGACAACCACTATATATTAAGATAGATAATGTGTGTGTGTGTGTGTGTGGTATGTATATATATATATATATATGTAAGTTTGAAAAAGGAAAAGAATGACTGCAGTCAATTTAATTTTCTAATAATATAACTCTACAGTTTGATTTTTAGCTTTAGTAAGTTCTATAGTGGGGATTCCTTGGTGGTGATTGTCAAACTGATATCAGGTCCTGCTGTGTGATTCTATAGATAAGAGATTTGGGTGTGTCTGTGGTGGAGTTGGGGTGGAGTTAATAAGTCTGTGAATTAAGGAGTATTGAAGAACAAGAGCTGAAAGAAAATAGTGAATGATAAAAACAAGATAATTGATTGAGGGTGGAGATTAAAGTTGGTGGGGTGTCTTATGAAGGGCTTGTGAAATTGTCCTCCTGTTGGTTCCATTTGAATAGTTGACCTTTAGTAAAAAATATAATTGTCAGATGTTTTCCAAATCCTCTTATGGCTGAATCAACTATCTTGATTTTATAAAGAGAAGCTTCAGTAAATTTTCTTTGATAAGATGAAATTAGGTGTGTGTCTGGGGGGAGGAAGGGTGTTAATGAGGTGTAAGATACATGCCTTTTGATAAAAAGGGGATGAGAGCAGAGAGTAAAAAATATAAGGTTAGTTTTGGAATGTTTGTTGATAGAAATGTAATTTTTTGTATAAGTTTGGGAGGGGAAGATCATGCTAGGTCACATATTTATATCCTCACATATAAACAAAAACTACACATACATACATATATATATATATATATATATATATATATATATATATATATATATATATATATATTCACAAACATAAACATATATATCATCATCATCGTTTAACGTCCACTTTCCATGCTAGCATGGGTTGGATGATTTGACTGAGGACTGGTGAACCAGATAGCTATACCATGCTCCAATCTGATTTGGCAGAGTTTCTACAGCTGGATGCCCTTCCTAATGCCAACCACTCCGAGAGTGTAGTGGGTGCTTTTACATGCCACCGGCATGAAGGCCAGGCAGGCAGTACTGGCAATGGCCATGCTCAAAATGGTGTATTTTATGTGCCACCTGCACAGGAGCCAGTCCAGCGGCACTGGCAACGATCTCACTTGCCGCAACAGGTCTTCGCAAGCCGAGTTTCGTGTGCAATGAAGGAGACGACATTAGCATGGGTGCCAGTCGTATATATATGTACATGCGGGCATGAGTAGGCACGGAGATGGCTGTGTGGTTAGGAAGCTTGCTTCCCAGCTACATGGTTTCGGGTTCAGTCCCACTGCGTGGCACCTTGGGCAAGTGTCTTCTGCTATAGCCCCGGGCCGACCAAAGCCTTGTGATTGAATTTGGTAGGCGGAAGTTACTGCCGTGTGTGTATATGTCTGTGTTGTTTATGCATTTCTCAAAGATGTTAATGGCAGGACAGAAGCAGAACAAGAGCCACAGCACACAGAAATTGGAACTAAAGCATACATTTGATTTTCAGTAAAACTCAGATCCCACTCTAAAAGTCCATCCCCCCACTCTAAAAGTCCATCCCCCCACTCTAAAAGTCCATCCCCCCACACGTTAGGTAAAGAACAATCTAAATGAAACATCAACAACATTGCCTTCTGTTTCCATTCATGGGATTCAGTTATTTCTTTATTTACTGAAAGAATTTGAAAATAGAAAAATTAAACAAAAAGATACAATGAAAAAAAAAAAAAAAGAAAATGCATAAATATTATGTTGATGAGAGAATGGAAAGAGTCATGCCAACAATAGAACTTGCTGTTAATACTGTCGACATTATCAAGAATTATCTACCAATGGAATCCCTTATGATTACAATTGATGAGAACAGTTATTTATTTATTTTTTGCCTCTGTGTGTGTGTACCACCCCCTCCTCTCTCTCTCTCTCCACACCATTTGCATTCAATCATTTCCTATAGTTCTCGTTATGTTTTTTTCTTTCTTTCTTCTCCAACAGAATGCTATTTGATCTCCTGCTAAAGTAGATCAGATTTTTTTTTTTCTAATAGCTATTTAATAACTTGGTTAAACTATTTTATTGGTGGAAAAAGAGTGAGAAGAAAAAAGAAAAACAAAACAAAAAGATAATTGAATGCAGGTAGAAAAAACCCCAGACTGTACTAGTAGTCAGTCAGTGAGGGAGATACATGTGTGTGTGTGTGTGTGTGTGTGTGTGTGTGCGTGTGTGCGTGTGCAAGCAGAAGTTTGTGAATATGCACTCATATCCGTGTACATACACACACATGACTGTGTGAGTATGTGTATGCTTATGCACAAGCATATTTGTGCCTGTACCAAACGGAATTTATGTATGCCTGCATGAGTCAGTGAGTGAATATGCTTTTGTCTCTCTCTTCCTCTCTCAGCCTCTCGTGTGTGTGTGTGTGTGTGTGTGTGTGTGTGTGTGTGTGCATGTGCTTGCATATGTGGGCACTTCCATAAGTATGCATTTTACTTTATCTATTTATGAACATGTGTATATATGCATGTGTATATGTATCAAACTTGGAAAATATAGCAATGTTTTTATATTATATAATGGTTTTATCTATATCCGGCAAGCTTTAAATGTGATAACATGAGATTTGTCATCATCTTTATTATGGTTTTTATAGTCACTCCAATATATATATATATATATATATATACATATATATATATATTTATTCTCTTTAACCATATAAGAAACTCTGCTAAATATATATATATATATATATATATATATAACACATAGCATATATCACATATATATGCTATGTACCTGTCTATCTCTATATGTATGCGTGTATACACACATGCATGCATGCATAAAATTATTAGTATAGAAGCTTTAATGTTATCCTGTTTTTTTTATACATTGATATTGATTAAACAGGCTGGAGTAGTTTTGACCTCTGCTTATTTACCTTGCCTTCAGTTAAACTATGTCAGTATCAGATTTTCTTTATGCCAATTTATTTCCTTCACTTAATACTATTTACCAACAAAAGAGGTCATTTTTATTTATTTACTATTATTATTATTATTTTATTATTTATTAATTTATTTTTTTTGCAGTTGCTTGTTCCTGCTTCAATATTCCTCACTTGCACAAAGAAAATTGCTTTTGTAAATATTCCTATATTTAGATGATGATAAACTTCCCATCGGAGTATTTAAAATGTTCTTTTGGTTGATTAGATTAGTTTAGCCATCATTAAGAAATGCTCCATTCTAGAAAAGAAGGTCGACGTATCTCTCATCTTGATATCTCAACATCAAACCCTGTCTTAGATAACCTGAGCAGTTGAATTGAAACAGAATGTCATCACATTTAAAAGATTTTTTTTTTTTTTTTTAATTTTTAGAATAACTTTCTTCTCTTTCATTCCTCCAGTAGCATGCTTTTTATTCGGCTTCAGACCAATTTGGAAAGAAATGAATATATATGAACTCCAATTGGTATTTTGTCTTGATATGAAATTATGCTCCAATGAGGGTTCTTTTGGCAGCTGGCAATTAAATCGAACTGATCGGGTTAATTGTTATTTAACCCTTCTGACACCAACTTTGGCTCTCATACTTCCAGAAATGATAAAACATCAGTTAAGTACTAGAATCAATGGAATTTACCAAACCCCAAGTCCTTAAAATTGCTGGCCTTGTGCCTAAATTAGAAAATAAGTTATTATTATTGATTGTTTTTATTTCTGAATTTCATCGTTACAAAAAATTTAGTAAACTTATTAAGGTGGCATTGCTCATACACGTTCCTTATTAAAAATAAAATTTAAAAAAAATATTATTACTTTGTAAATTTCTGTAAGAGAAATTTATGAATGAAGATGTATGTCTATCATAGGAAACAAGTCCAACAGCATCCCAACAGCTCAATATATAATATTACAAGATGGACAAGACAGAATCTCTAATGCTGCAGATAAGAAATTCAAAAACCTTCTTGAAAAAGAAAGGATGGAATTGACACACAATTCTTCCTAATTTGAAGAATTTACTTATTTATGTCAGTAATTCAGGAAAGTCAAGTTATTTTTGTAGATTGCTCATTCTGCTACTTTCATTTTTAATTATGCCACCTTCCTTAAAGATAATTATCCTAAACAAAAGGATGTCTGTTTATAGATTTCTACTCTTTCTTTGCTCTCAAACAATGGAGTACATCATAAGCAAGTACATGTTACATACACATAAATACAGTAAACAATGAAAAAAAGTTTAGAAAAAAAGAACCATAATGATTGCAAGAAACATGGTACCAGAATTATATAATTTTAATTTTGCTGTGTAATTTTAATTCAGTCTTAATGAAGGGAATACATACAAATTACTCCAATTAAAAACTACTTCTTTAACAAAGGTGGGAATGGACTTTCTGTTCAGAGAGGAAGAATGCTTAATAATGGTAAAAGACAAGTTTGTAGCATTAGTGATAACTTTTTCCTGGAGACTATCCAGAATATTTGTTAGTGAATATGGTTGCGTTTGTATGCCATGGGAATACTGCCTCCCAGATATTCGCATAATACCCTTAGTACAGGCTGATAATCTTTCATCCAAGGTGATTAAAAGTAGCAGTGTATCCAATTTTATATGTTTGCTTTTAAAATGATTGCATATTTTACCTCTTTTTCTATTTGTACTACCTGCAAATAACTGGTAGAGTTATTTGTGGATCTTTAAAATGTTTCAACTCAAAGTACAGCACAAAACATGTGACAAGTAATGCATCCATGAAGGAGGTACTATTACAATAACTCTTGAGTATTAACGAGACTGAGCAAGCCCAACACAAGGAAGGGAGGGTTATTCACATCTGCTGACCAGATACAAGGCGTACAACAGCAACACACCAACCAAATTCCCAAGCCTCTAAATCATGGAGATTTGGGGATTTCAGATTTGCATAAAGTATTATTAACCTGAGTTATAGAATTACTAAACTTTCTTCAGTAGTACATTTATAATTAATAGAAATCTATTTACTGTGTTTTAATAAACAAATACATGTGACATCATCATCATCATCGTTTAACGTCCATTTTCCATGCTGGCATGGGTTGGACGTTTAGACTGGGAGTCTGGGAAGCCAGGAGGCTGCACCATGTTCCAGTCTGATCTGGCAGTGTTTCTATAGCTGGATGCCCTTCCTAACGCCAACCACTTTGAGAGTGTAGTGGATGCTTTTTCTATGTGCCACTGGCACAGGGGCCAGAGGGGGTTGGCATATTATTTAAAGAGGTACAGCTGGCAGAATTGTAGGTCAAGCAAAATGCTGGCTCTTTACATTCTGAGTTCAAATTCCACTGATGTTGACTTTGCCTTTCTTCCTTCCAGGGTCAACCAAAATAAGTACAAGTTGAGCCCTTAAAATTGTTTGTTTTGTGTCAAAATTTGAAGCATTTAATTAAGATGGTAAACCTTGTGAACTTATATGTTGTGAAGACACCACAGAGAATTGTCTTCCTGCAATGAATTTAGGATAAGTCAGTTTGGTGGAACCACTGTTTTCCAGGCTATACCTGAAGGTCATTTGAAAGTCAGTGCTGCAAAATAACAAAATATATTCATTTCACACTGTCGCAACTGCTTTCAGTAGCAAGTTGTTCCTCCCCCTTTTTTTCTTTTACAGCTAAATGGACTGAGGCCATTTAAGATTTAATTGCTTTGACTGCAGGCAGCAAACAATATTGAAGACAGGATAAGAGTCGCCAGTTTTTCAGTTGGTTGTCTACTCCTAGAGTACACAGGGATAGGCAGAGAATTACATACTAGTAACAAAGTAATTCAGTCGAAAACACCAGAGTAGATGTTCAAACTGCTTCAAAGAGAAGAAAATCTGTGCAGGAGGCACCTGTATGCTGTACAGAATCTTCAGCCAATGGTCACACAGCTTGCTAAAAACAGCAGCCAAATCTCTCTCTCAAATTTCAACCTACCGTTTTAAAAGTGCAGAATACATTAGATAATGTAATCTACAGACTCCTAAAAGACAGGATGGCTCAGAGTTGAAACACTTTGATCATTAGATAGGCCTTCTCAATCATGGTTGATTCAGGGATAAACTACAAAAATAATATGGTAATTGACCAAAAGACTTCTTAATTAATGAAACAATCTACAACATTCGTCATCTTCCAATCACCCACATACATCACACTTTTACAGTTTACACTCCTGTGACTCATTCTACACGGATTGGTTGCCATAATTTGTATTGGACCAGAGAATATGGCTGCTGCCATGGTATGTAGTGAAACAAGAACAGTTATTCCCTGGTTAAACATAATCTATGAATTACTGTTGGAAATGTTGACGTTACAGTGGTGGCAGTGGTTGAAAAGTCCTCCTTTTAGTTATGCCTAGGTGATCATCCTATCATCTCAAGCAATCAAATTCCAACAATGAATGTGTGTCAATAACAAACTTTCTATTTTGCTTTCTGCTCTTTTTGTAAACAGCAAGGAAGATAAATATTTATTATCAAGCAGGTAAAAGATAGAATCTTAACATATATCAAGCTGAGAACAAGACACACTGACTACAGGATTGACTGAACCAAGCTTCTTTTTTTTTTTTTACATTGGAACTAATAAAAATCTTGTCTATAGTTCTGACTTGATAAAATATATAATTCACATGTTTTGTAATGGTTCAAGGGAAATGGAGAAAATAGAGAGAGCAGGGTCATGGCATCAGTGATGAACGTGAGGGATATGCAAAGTCTGGAAAGCAATAGGGTTAGTAGGCTCTGCTAATGTGTAATTTCAACCAGAGTAGAGTACAAGTATTAGCTGTAACATACTAGAAGGAAGAGCACAATGGTATGGGCAAAGCATGCGAACAAAGAATTGAGGAATGAAAGATCATTCATAGGAAAAGATCAACATGGTGCAAATAGAAGGAAAGTGTAGAAAGAGAAAAAGGACCATAACATAAACAGAGATCATCAGCAGCATTTTGACATTCATTTTTCCATTCTTGCATGGGTCAGGCAGATTTTCTGTTGCTGGATCCCTTTCCTGTTGCCAACCCTTATCTGTTTCTAAGCAAAATCATATTTTCCCACGACCAGATATGCTTACATGGAAGACTGGAAGCAAAAAACGCCAATATTATGTGATGTCAAGGCAAAGACAAACACACACACACACATGCTATAAACTTCTCTTGGTTTTCATGAACCAACTTCACTCACAAGACTTTGGTTGGCCTGGAGCTAGAGTAGAAGACACTTGCCTAAGGTACCACACAGTGGGATTGAACCTCATGCCTTGTAGTTGAGAAGTAAACTTTTTAGCACGCAGCCACACCAACATCAATTTTACAGATTCCGTTTTGGAACATTATTAATAAATCAACTGCTTCACAACAAACAAACTACCACAGACATTTACAGTAAAGAGAACGTTTGCTCACAGTTTCTCCTGCTCCAAACATTTGATAGTAAATGTTATTTTGCTGAGTTCCTGCTCTGCTAATTAACAAGAACCATTACTAGTTTTAGTAATTCTACACTGTAATTTGAAGAACTTGCGTCTTACACCATAAATCATTAGTGTGTGGGAGATAGGCATGAACATAAAGGTTTTTTATTGCTACACAATAATTAAAAAATATATTTACAAAAGATAATTAAGTATGAATAGAGAAATGGCACAATAATTAAGTAATATGGAAATTTTAGATGTCAGTGACTGTACATAATGAAACATTTGAAAACGAGTAAAGGCAATTGGCATTAAATCAAAACCAAAGCTTGAACCTACCATGTGTCTGTGTATCTGTCGCACAATCATTGATTTATTAATATCAAGAATAGCTAATCCTTTCTGGGCCACAAGTATATAACAACTGGACCCTTCCCTTGGAAGCTGGACTCACAAGGGCATCTTCAACAATCTTTTACTCTGAAATAAGATACCTAAATCTATTTATTCTGCATTATTAACTTGTCTCCTTTCTCCTTTTCCTCCCTATCTCTTTCTGTCAACAAGGTAGCAACAGTTTAAAACACCAAATCTCTTTTATTTTCAAGGGCACACAGCATCTGCTCCAGTACTAAGTGCCACAATAAAATATTCCCAGTAAAGAAATTGGTGAACAAGTGGGAGATGATGTAGGGTAGAGAGGACCTTCAGGGTTGTTTTGCAAACGAAAACCTTTTTAATGCTGGTGCCATGAGGGAATGCAAACAGGATATTGTAAATTGGTCATTAATAGGAAGGGCATCCAACTATAGAAGCCACACTCAACTCAGTGCTCAAGTCACATGTGATCCTTTGATCCACCTAGGTGGAAAATCAATTCTGCATAAGAAATGACCTAGCCTGTGACAGCCAGTCCAAAACATGCTAACACAGAAAACCAGCGCTGGTGGTGATGATGATATATACATCAATGGCCAACAAAACAAAGCACTTAACCTAGATCAGATGTGTCAGATGTTTACATATGTGAAATAACACAATGAATCCAATTGCGAATTAATTAAGAACTTCAATGTAAACTAAACTAGGAAATTAAAAGCACCAATTCATGACAGATGAAAATACAGTCCCGCTTAGGGGATCAACACCTTGTGTCTTATTGCTAGCCAAATGAGCAATTTACCAATTACACAACACAATGCCACTCAACTTCTCAAAACAGACAAATGACAAACCTATTTTTTTCTGAGGTTTCTTTTATTCTTTCGAATTCTTATCTCTACAAAGTAGTTGGGCAGTTACTTAGTATAGCAGGACAACAAGTTAACCCTTCAACATTCACATTACTCAGTCAAATGTAATGCTTATTTATTCACATTGTTTTGAATTAACCAATTATCTCATAGCTGTGAAATTCTGATGATGTGATTATTTTTAGAATGACATTGTAGGGTATGGGTGAGAGGTCAGATATGGCTAGTTTGAACATAAAGTAAGATGTTAGGGCTGGATATGACCAATTTAAATGTTAATGGGTTAAACCCTATACTTGTTTTACTTGTCTGGTAGAAGGCCTTTGTCATTCTTCTAATATAATTCACACAGATTCCATTAATGTCTTTCTTGAACCATTGCAAGTCAACACCTGCAGATGATTCCGAAGATTCTGGGAAGGTAAGACTGAGTGCAATGATTAACATGAGACAGGGTGGACTCAAAGCCAACAAGTGTTATGGGAAGAGAGTGTGGGGTATGAGAGGGCAGGGAACATGGGTAGCATGGATCCAACTAGTTAGGTAAAATAGAGGCCATAACAGAAATGAGAGAGGAAATGATACACCTGTGGATAAGACACTTAATAATATCTGTAATTGACCATTGTCTGGTTGAGGTCTACAATGAATTATGTGTGTGTGTGTGTGTGTGTGTGTGCGTGCATGTGTGGATGCGCAGCAATAGTGTCCCAGATGAAAAAAGACAATGCTCCATTATGAGCTCCCTGTGAACTTGCATTAGGGTCTGTAATATAAATATTATGCACAATAATGTCTTCTAACATAATGATAAAGGACATCTTCCGACTAGAGAATGATCTGTTGGTGGCTGCAGATGTGTGTTCTGCCGACAAGAGCAGGAAAGCAGGGGAAACAACTCCACTGTTAGTTGCTCAACTATCAATGCAGCTCTCCAATAGAGGAAGAGTATAAAGTGGTGATTGGAACTGACAGTGGGAGCCAACTTGAAGCAAGTGTAAGAAGAGAGAAGAGCTGTGTTGAAGCCTCAGTATGGCAGTCCTCGTATTTAAGCCTACTGAAGAATATCACGCTATTAATACTGATAGAAGCAGACCCTTGTCACATAAATTAGCTAGATTACTGCCCCTCCACTACACACTCAAGTACTGTAAAGTGTTGTCTCTTCCATTCTAATGACTGCCAATTTGCCAAATGAACACCAAAGAATAAACTATAGGAACATATAACAGAAGCAGGAAACATAAGTTTTTGTGTGAAATATCTAGGAATAACGTATGCAATCCAATGAAAGCAAATTTCATTATATCATCATCATCGTTTAACGTCCGCTTTCCATGCTAGCATGGGTTGGACGATTTGACTGAGGACTGGTGAAACCGGATGGCAACACCAGGTTCCAGTCTGATTTGGCAGAGTTTCTACAGCTGGATGCCCTTCCTAACGCCAACCACTCAGAGAGTGTAGTGGGTGCTTTTACGTGTCACCCGCACGAAAACGGCCACGCTCAAAATGGTGTCTTTTATGTGCCACCCGCACAAGCCAGTCCAGGGGCGCTGGCAATATATATATATATATATATATATATATATATATGTGTGTGTGTGTGTGTGTGTGTGTGTGTGTGTGTGTGTGTGGGTGTGTGTGCATGTGTGTGTGTGTGTGTATGTATATATATATATATATATATATATAGTGTGAGAGAGAGAGAGAGAGAGAGAGTGAGTGAGAGAGAAAAAGAAAGAGAGAGAGAGCTATACCTATAGTAATAAATAAAACATATAACGTTGTGTTGATATGTAAGTTGTTAATATCAGAAAAGTTGCATTTAGTGGACACGGAGAAAACAGATTATGTATTTGAAACATAACGAAGCTGTCAGATTATAATCCCAATTTAAGAGAAGACACTTAAGAGAAGATATCTTGGACATCTAAGATAACAAATTGCATTAGAATACTTGATACTTTAAGTAGAAGTGAAATAAAATTAATTAAGAAATAGATTATCAAGTCTGAATTTAATTTCAGAAATGTTATAGCAAAACCTAATGAGAAATCACTTTGCCTTTGTTGGGCTTTACAACATTTCAAAAATCAAAATTGTAGGAACGCCATATAAAGGATACAAACTTTATGTATGTGTGTGTGTGTGAATGTATGTGTGTGTATAAAAGCACCTTTTGAGCGTTGGATCTCACACAGAGGCAATGACAAACGTCCAAGAAACTTTGGCATCATGCCGTGCTTGTGAAGAAGACCCATCAAGCCAAGTGAAATTGTAGTCATGGCAGAAACTGGGGTCATGCAACTGGCACCCATGCCAGTGGCACATAAAAGCACCCATTACTCTCTCAGAGTGGTTGGCATTAGGAAGGGCAACCAGCTGTAGAAAACATACCAAATCAGATTGGAGTCTGGTGCAGCCCCTCAGCTTACCAGCCCTGGTCAAACCCATGCCAGCATGGAAAGTAGATGTTGATGATGAATTGCATATTTTAGTGTGTGTGTGTGTGTGTGTGTGTGTGTGTGTGTGTGTGTGTGTGTGTGTGCGTGTGTGTGTGTGTGCGCGCGCGCGCGCGCGCCTTTATATATATTTTATTATCAAAAGCTGCAAAAACATCACAGAAATCTGCTACTCAGAATTTCACATACCCATTCATCAGGCAGTTGTGGGATCACAAATGCCCAATGGATGACAATGTGACACTCTGAGTAGCAGTTTTTTGTGACATTTTTGTGATGTTTTTGCAGCTTTAATAATAAAGCATATTTACTCTACCTCAAGTATTCAAGAACTAATTTTTCCCCACCTTCTTTCACATTTATGTGCTTACTCTGGTGTCATCATCATCATCATCATTGTTTAATGTCCGTTTTCCATGCTGGCATATCTTTATAATTATACATTTTTGTGTGTGTGTATATAATTATATATTCCTGTGTGTGTGTGTGTGTGTGTGTGTGTAAGTTTGAAAATGGAGAGATTCAATGGATATAAATTAATTTATTAATTAAATAACATTGCTTACAATTGTTTCACTTCACATCCAATTTAAATTACAAAGCATATATAATATAATTTTGCATTTTGAGTCTCCTGGGTGGAAGATCTTCAGGACAAAACGGACATTAAAGTTTACATTTTGATCAGTTGAAATACTCCAACAGACTAAGCAGATGAAAGCATATTTATTGTGTGTATGTGCATGCGTTAATATTTTTATTTAAACAAATATATATTTGAGGCTGTATTTATATATAAATGCAAATTAAAGGTAATGTTTATGCTACTTTGTCATAATCCTTATTATTATATAAAAAGTTATACATTACTGTGAGTATATGTTTGGATATATATATATCTATATAAATAAAAATGAAATTCTATCTGTCCTGGACCCCTGTATGTCAGTCTACATTTTCTCTATACAGACATATACCTTTTTGGAATCAGGATGATCCCAGGATCGAAAATCTGACCATTTTGTTTTTGAACATCCAGCATTGAGATCTGATGTAAGAGCATTTGGGCTGCAATTTCTAGCAGCTCAAGTGACCGTGAGAGGTTTCAAATGGTTTACAATTGTTACCTTCCTTAGCTATAAGGAAACTGACCAAAATTTACTAAATTTAATACCAAAACTTTGTGACAGTTGCCTCTTTTACCTACAATAATACAATTAACAAGAGTCAAGGACAATCACTCAAAATTATTGGACTTCACCTCATGCTTTTCCCATGATCAGCTCTATGTTGGTTGTTCCAGCATTTTAAAATGGTAATAATCTCTTTGTACTAAGACAAAATGGTAAAAACCAAGAATTTTGTTCATTCTGCTGCTTTACAGTGATCTCCTAATATCACAATGATACAAAATTCTCCAAATGTGAAAGGATGTTAGGATACCAATAAATGTTTTTACTATTGAACCAAGTGAAATTGTAGTCATATAAGACGACCAGCATGGCAAAGAAGCATCTGGAAGCTTAAGGATGCTGTGAATGGACAGAGATTTAGGGACGTATTACTCAAAGCCTTTGATGAAACAGAGGAGGATATAGCATCACATGGTATGGAAGACAACTGGAGGTTCCTACGGGACAACTTATTGAGGGCTACTGACCAGATCTGTGGATGGTGCAAAGTCTCCCCTTGACCCAAGGTAACATGAGGGTGGAACAATGCAGTTGACATGGCCATCAAGGTAAAGAAACAGGCATGTAAGGACTGGAAGAACAGTGGTAGCAGGGAATTGTATCATATTGCTAGAAGGGAATCTAGGAGACAGGTTTACTTAGCCAGAGGGGAAGCAGATAAGGAAAAATTTGCCAATGGTCTGCATTGTGGGGACCAAAGACTTGAAGCGTTTTGTGTTGCAAGACAGTGTGTGAAATAGAATCATGATGAGTAATGGGTCTACATGGATGATGGCTGACTTGCATTTAATGAGGCTGCAAAGAAAGAGACTAATTAGGGAGAGAGTTAGATTAGACGAGATGCAGTTTGGGTTCGTGCCAGGAAAAAGCACCACTGGTAAGACAGCTGCAGGAGAAATACCAAGCCAAGGATAAACCTCTGTACCTGGCTTTCGTTGACATGGAGATCAGCTTGGAGCTATAATACACTTCATGAAAGTGCTGTGGCATGGGATTGAACCCGAAATCATACAAAGTGAGCTTAACCACACAACCATGCTTATGTGTGTATATGTACACACCTACATTATATATATATAAATATATATATATAATAGAACTGTGTCAAGTGAATCTATTCACTCATTTGCCAGTTCACCTCATCAGTGTCATCTCCAGATATTTGGCCCCATAAAGTAGGGCAAAAATAAAGTAATTAAAAAAGTCTTTAATAAAAAAAAAAATACAAAAGCAACAAAAATACATTAGTGAGGATTTATGAAGGTACATTTAATATATCTTCTATAAAATATCTTCAGTAATCCTCTAACAGTTTACAAGTAATTATAATAAACACACACACACACACACACACATATATAAACTCTTTTTTTTCTCTCTTTTTACAATTTATTTGGAGTCGTGTTTATTACAGGTAATAAAAATCTCATTTAGTTTAGTTGATATACAGACAATATTTTCATCGCCTCTCATTTTCATATTGATACAAGTATTAACAATAAAGAGTTTGCTGATTATAGCTAACTAGACTTGGTTGGTGGGGTGGTGGTGGTGGAAAAGGTTAATCAAATATACTGAACATGAATTCTATTCTTAATATGAATACAAGTCTGTGTATAATATATCTGTTACCTTACACAATTTACAATAACAATATACAAACAAAACTCTCAGGTCTTGTTTTTATAACTGTTTGAATAATATTTTTCCAATTTGAGAGCAACAAATGAACAAAAACAAAAATATGAATGAATGGAATAAAAATATGGCCGTATGGTTAGGAAGTTTACTTCATAATGACAGGGTCATGAGTTCCGTTCTACAGAGCGTCACCTTTGGCAAGTGTCCTCTGTTATAGACCCAAGTCAACTGGTGTCTTGTGAGTAAATTTTGCAGATGGAAACTACATTCAATCCTTTAACATTTACACCATCCACATCCAGCCCAAATATTCTGTTTTGTGTTTAAAACAGCCAGATCTGCCCTCCCACAACTACCTTACGATATTATTCTAGAAATTTTGCAATCAAAGAAGTGAGATAAAGATTAATTCAAAACAATGTGAAGAAATAAGAAACAGATTTGTGAGAGTAATTGGAATGCGAGAGGGGTTAATCCATCATGCATATGTGAGTGAGTGAGTGTGAGTGTGAGAGTGAGTGAGTGTGAGAATGAGTGAGTGTGAGAGTGAGTGAGTGTGAGAGTGAGTGTGAGTGTGAGAGTGAGTGTGAGTGTGAGTGTGAGAGTGTGTGAGTGTGAGTGAGTGTGAGAGTGAGTGAGTGTGAGAGTGAGTGCGATAGTGAGTGGGTGTGAGTGTGTGAGTGAGTGAGTGAGTGAGTGTGAGAGTGAGTGAGTGTGAGAGTGAGTGCGATAGTGAGTGGGTGTGAGTGTGTGAGTGAGTGAGTGAGTGCGAGAGTGAAAATAGACAGACATGCTGATACTCTGCCAGTCAGTTCTGACGTTGACCTTGCACAATGACAGGCAGAAGCAGTCGCTTAACCCTTTCACAGACCGGTTGAATATAAAAATCCTTTATGTGAAAAAGCAGGAAGAAGTTGGCAACAGGAAAGGCATGCATCATCATCATCATCATCATCATCATCATCATTCTATGGCTGCATGGGTTGGATGGAATTTGGTGAGGCAGATTCTTCACAGCTGGATGCTCTCCCTGTTCTCAACCCTCACCTGCTACAAAGTAAGGTAATGTAACCTGACAAACCTTTCACAGAAGACTGGGAATAAACAATGCTGTTTGTCTGATGATAATGTAATGATTGTGAGTGAGTTTCATCATGTTTAGTTGAAGGTAAACACACATACACACCCTAAGCACACACACAATGGGCTTCTTTCAGATTCTGTCTACCAAATACACTCACAACACTTTAGCTGTCAAAGTCTAACTGAAAAAGCTTGTTGCCTGAAATAACTCCCTGTCTAACCCATGCCAGCATGGAGAAATCCATATTAATCATAATTAGATTAAACAAATACATCTCTACCTTCTCAAATTTGAGTATTTTTTAAAAATCTCATCTTTTGTGGTATCCTCAAAAATTCTCTTTTTCCCCCTCCCCTGTGTCTCTCTCCCTTTCCCCATGTCTCTCACTCCTCCATTTCCCAAACTATCCCCCTACCTTGTCTCCCTCCCTCCATATCCCTTTCTGTCTATCTCTCTTTTTCTTCTTCATTCTCCACCCCATTCAACATCTTTCCATGTTACCCTCTGACTGGCTATCATGCCAGTAACATGTAAAAAGCACCAACTGAAGTGGCCGATGCCAGTACACCCTGACTGGCTCCCATGCCGGTAGCATGTAAAAAGCACCCACTACATACTCGGAGTGGTTGCTGTTAGGAAGGGCATACAGCAGTAGAAACATTGCCAGATCAGATTGGAGCCTGGTGCAACTGCTGGCTCTCCAGACATCAGTCAAACCGTCCAACCCATGCCAGCATGGAAAACGGACATTAAACGATGATGATGATGATGTCCCATTCTTAATAATGCCAGAACTCACAGATAAGTTTTTTGAAGAAAAAACTTTTCTCTCTAGGAACTGAAAAATTTGGTAATTTTTGTTCAAAATTCTATGAATAAAATGGAAATCATACGCAAAAATATAACGTGAAACATAAAAAAAAAAGGGAAAAAGCCAACAAAACAATTGAACAAAATATTTGAAAGATATAAATATTTTTTATCAGCAAAGATTTTTGTACGGAGTACAATAATAACTAATTGAACTGATAATTCATTAGATATACAATATTAAGAAAACTTCAAGGAAATCAGGAAGTGGGTGTTTGCTGGGTGTTCTTAATACTTCATTACACTGGGAAGTCTCAAAAGACAACATTACTTTCTTATTAGTGATGTTATTAAAGTCATACGGTCTAGTTGGCTGCTAGACTACATATATATATATATATATATATATATATGTGAGTATGTATATATACATACATATACACACACACATACTTTTATATTAATACATACACATATAAATATATCCAGAATGTATTTATATATAGTTAAACTTTCTAATTTACTATTAGCTGTGACAAGTGAGTCGGATAACTATACATAAACCGTAACAAGCATTAATCATCTCAAAAACATAACATAGAAAAAAATGAAAAACAAAGCCAGAAAAAAAAAAATGTAGCTAAATTGTGGTTTGTAAAAGTCAAACCAAAATAAATGTAATTTGTGTTCAAGAAATACTTGAAGAAGTTTATAAATAAATGAAGAGGTAAAATGAAATACTTGTTTCACTGCTCATGAGACAGAATGAACCAATAACCTCATCAAGAATGTTAAAAGTGAGATGGGGATTGAAAAACGCAGGTGGTCAGAAACTGCAGAGAAATGCTGTTTTGCAATTTCCATGATCTTGAAAAGGTCACAAGTCTGCAGTTCACTTAATTAGAATAGTCTATTCTGCTAACAGAAAATGGTCATGTTTTAATATATATCTTGGAAAATAGATGTTAAATGATGATGACAGCGATGTGTGTATGTATATATCCTGTTTTAATGCTTTCAATGCCAAGATGCACTCAATATCTATGTATATTGTGTGTGTATTAAACGGCTGGTGAGGCCAACATTCAACTAAGTACTCAATACAATATATTAGGCGGAGCTAATTCGTAAATTATATAATGTCAAAAGCTCCCAGTACACTCTGTAAAGTGGTTGGCATTAGGAAGGGCATCCAGCCATAGAAATCAGCCCAAATCAGACAGCTGGAGCCTCCTTGTGCAGCTCACTGGACTGCCACCTCCTTTTAAACCATCTAACCCATGCCAGCAAGGAAAATGATGATGATGAAATGAGCTCCAAATCCCATGAACCTATCAGAGGGGTGGGCTTTTCTGAAATGAGGAGCAAGGACCACGACAACAGTCTCACCAGAGTTCCGTAAACACCCAATTCTTTGCATTAAGCAAAGATTTAAAGCAGAACTGGATAATCAATGATGCCTTCTCGTTTGTTGGTCAAACCTATAGGTCTTCCAGAAAACGCCATTTCTACACTGTGCTTTTTTCCATGTTCAAAACAATACACAGGCATACATGCACATGTAGGTGGGCCTGTACGCACACACACACACACACAACTATACCAACCAGACTATCAGATGTGATTATACAAGGTTTCCTCACATTGTAGCTTTCAAACAATACCACCCTGCTGACTAACCAAGCATGCAGATCAACATTCCTCTCTGACCGGAACGCCAGTTTGTTGCAGAGGGATCCATTTACAGCTGAGTGGACTGGGGCAACATGAAATGAAGTGTTTTGCTTAAGAATACAATGCACCACTCAGTATAGGAACTGAAATCACAATCTTGCAATCATGAGTGCAACACCCCTACCACATGGCCACTGCACCTTCACACACATGTGACAGGTTTCTTTCTATTTCCATTTGTCAAATCCACTGACAAGGTTTTGGTTGGCCTAGGTGAATGGAAGAGATTTGTCCAAGATGCTTGTGCTTTTATTAGTTATCGTCATCATTGTTGAACACCTGCTTCCATGCTGGCACAGGTTGGATGGTTTGACTGAGGACCATCCAACCCATGCCAACATGGAAAGTGGACATTAAACGATGATGATGATGATATACATACATACATATATATACATATATATATAAGAGAGAGGGAGAGAGAGAGATGTGCATGAGTGTTTGTGTATATTTATACACATAGATATATACTTACAGATATGTATAGCTGCACACACACACACACACGTGTATATGAATATGATTGTATGTGTATGTGCTTATATACATTATATGCATATGTTCATACAAACACATACTTCCATACATATGCAGATGCACGAATGAATAACATTCACATGCATATTTGTGTTCACACACAGTTTAAGACCCCCCCCCCTCCGACCAAAATCAAAAAATTTGCACTTATTCATACATCACTGTTAAACTTAAGACTGAGCCAAATAACCTTTAAATCTGTAAACATTTCAAGGATTTTATACACATTCTTGTTTGTTTTTGTTTTCTTCTTATTTCTCTCAAGATTTCAAAGAGAAAGGTTTTCAAAATCTGATCAATGAATTATGCATTCTTTTGGGTGTAAATTCTGCTTTTATTTTCATAGTTTACCTGGTTGAGAAACATCTAGAAATTTCAAATTTACAACAAAATTTTATTTGCATTTTTTTTTTTTACAGATTCTATTAGTTTGGTGTAGTGAAAGACAACAAAACTTAAGAGAAGTATTATATTTGGCATTCTGTTTGTTTCCAATTTCTCAACTAAAATGCTATCAACTTCAGCCATAGCAGGAACTCGCATACTCCTTGGTTCAGTTCTTCCTCATTTTATATCCATTTTTCTATAGCCTGGACTGATACTTATTTCAGGCAGGATTTTATGGCCAAATGCTCTTCCTTTACACCACCTGTTTTATGAGTAAGATACGTTTTTTTGTTCCTTGTTATTACTATTCACTAAACTTGAAACTGCAGAGCTTTAAGACGTGATGTTGACTGGAAAGCAAAGCAAAAATGACCTAGACATACACAGACACACCCATATATATATATATATATATATATATACTGACACACCCAATAGGCTTTCATGTAGTTCATGAATTCTTCTGGGGCTACAGAAAAGACACTTGCCTAAGGTGACATATAGTGGGACTGAACCCAAGATCTCGTGGTTGTTTAGCAAACTTCTTAATCACGCGGCCATGTTTAGTATTTATACTCCATGTTTCTTTCAGACTACAATCATCAAGCAGATTGCTGTTACCAGAGAGTATGTTGTCATTCTTGTTTAGTCTAAGATCAATGATAAATGACTGAAGACAAACGATTGAAGATATTCAAACAAAAACTGCTTTGTTACTTTTTCTCAAGTTGGCAATTTGTGATTTAAGGGAAATTTGGTTATTATTTCAAGCATTCATTGAGGCAAAGTTGGCAAAATGCTGTAAGCAGATATGAGATTATTGTCAGAAGAAAGAAGGATGTGAGTGGATGGAGAGAGAGGTTTGGGTGGGGTTATATGACTTGTTACTTGATTTGGCAGGAAATAGATTGGTTAATGATATGTATTATCAAAAAAGTGTAGATTTCTTGTTGACAATTATAATTTTATGATTGTATTTTCCAGTTAGTGCAAAGGGGTAACAATGAGAAAATGTTGTAGAAAAAAAAAGGAGAGAAGGAAGTTCTGAATGTAGAATGAGGATTAAGGGGCAGCATATTATAGGGCTGGGCTAAGGCACTGAATACGTTGAGGTTGGTTCTGTACAGAGAATGTTGTGTTATAATTAGTAGCTGTATAAATGTGTAAGAGAGTTAAGTCAGTTTGGTTGGACAAATGAAGTAAATGAAGGAGACAATGGGTAGAGGAAGGAAGCATTAAGGACAATTGACAGACAAAAGTTCGGTTTTGAGCAAACCGATTCCTTTCTTGTGTCAGTTGCTTCTGAAAGTTCTTCAATCCCTGGAATGAATGAGGGAAAGAAGTCTGACATGTAGAATGCTTAATGCTGCAAATATTTTTGGCTGTTCTTTGTGGCAATGTTTTTGCTATTTAATCCACAGGACAAAGACAGGCAACAGAGAGTGTGGAGTCTGTTGCTTTTTTCTTTTGGATTTTGCTGTGCACATGTATTTTTGAGAGCAACTGGATTATGACAAAGAATATATTGGCATTCAACCACGGAACATCAAAGGATTAAGATGCATGTAAAGATACTCTATGGTATGCAAATCTATCCAAGTCATACAAGAAGAAAAGCAAACAAAAAATATGACAAGGTCATTGATGAGCATCATCATCATCATCATCATCATTATTCAACTCAAACCATCCAAGAAAAATACTAAAACAAGAAACTTTTGAGAGAACCAAATAATTTTTCATCGATTTATAGTGCGCGCGTGTGTGTGTGTGTGTGTGTGTGTGTGTGTGTGTGTGTGTGTTATTTGGTATCACTCGTAGTTGCATGTCGTCAGAGCAATTCATCATTTCTTTCATCATTCTCTGACAGCTCAGATATATTGAACTGATTATTTCATTATCTTGGCATTATTGTGTTTCCCTTGAAAACAGTTAGACTTCCATATTGTCTCCTCAGCCAGGTTTTTACTGTACCAGGCTAAATATTCAGTGAATGAAATAAGAGACATGCTTTCAATTCTTTGCTAAAGACATTTCTGTATTTTCTATATATTTTTATCTATTTTATAGCCTGTAATGTTTTTTTCTTACATTTCTGCAACATTATCACATAAATGTAGGAAAACAATGCACCATATCATTGTTTGACCAGCAAGAAATAGTAGTGAAATTCCACTCAAAACAATTTATTGTCATAAAGTAGGTGGGATGGGGGCCACAAGTCTGCTCAATTAGGGATCATCTTGTGGCTAAACAACAAAGTCATTTTCTTTAAGGAACAAATAAGTACTAGGGTTGATATAATTAGCTGTTTTTGAGGTTTTAGGCCTATGTAAGAACTCAGTATCATAAAGAGAAGGCATTAGATATGACAAAGGCAGTGAAACCTGAGCTGAGAAGATTTTGTATTGCATATATCTGGTATCAATTCAAAACTCACAACCATCAATTTGCTACTCAGCTTTCTAGAATTACATAAAGAAGTATTAGTGATACATGAAGATCAATTTAATCACTTAAATTCTGTTTCTATATTAAACGGAACTACAAAAGCATAACCAGTACGACAGAATTGTATTTGAATTCCATTTTGAAGAAAGAGAGAAATGGAGTGCGATTATGAGATTCCAATGGAGTTGTATTTTCAACGAAGAATCAATCACATTGTGAATCAAATTCAAGCAGTTCTCCTCTACCAAACATGCCAAAACCATGGTCCTCATTACTCAGTTCTCCTCCTCAGAGGTTTCAAATCTCAAGTAAAATCTAAGTGAAACCATTTTGCTATTAAAATATTCATTGGAACATTGAACTTCTGCTGAGGAAACAGCAACAACAATCATGGTGGTGTCATTTTGATGAGGTTTAACATTCATTTACAGAGGGAAAAACAAAAATTTATGGAAGACTGCACAATAGTAATATTTTATAAAATCACTAATTAATTAGGCTTCCTATCCTTGCTACCAACAGCATTTTTTAGGAAACAGCGCTAAGAGTAATTTTATCAAATTTTCATTTATACTGAAACATGTTATTATGCAACTGACTGTTATTTAATTGCTCAACTCTGCCCTGTTCAACTAGATTAGTAATTAACTAAACACTTGGATCAGCAAATTGGTGCTCCCAAATACACCATGAGAAACTGTCTCGATTACATTCTGAACAACAACAATGATGCTGCCATCACTGTCAATGTTACCATTTGTCAGAACCACGACAAGTCTGCTTTTCCAAACTAGTCTGGATTGGAGACCTTTGTCACTTGACATACACAGCAACAAAGAATAAAAACAAAATCATGACATTTTATGCTGCTATGCATACCATGTTTTTTTTTTGCTGCTTCTTTTGGAAGTGGGGTTTGGTTTTTTTTACAACTGGATGCCCGTTCTATCAGCTAACACTTTGTAACATGAGCCTAGATACCTTTTATTGTGCCATCACCACTAAAAGAATGAGTGACACGTCTAAAAAATCCCCTTTACTCGGAATCAGCTTCTTTCTCAGAGTTACTAATCACCGAGATGTGACTTGACTCAATCTGGACATTAGTAAAAAAAAAAAAAAAAAAAAAAGAGAGAGAAAAGAAAAGAAAAAAATGCAAATGACCATAAATGGGAATTTTCTAAGTTGGTGCTTCATAACAGTTTCAGGACATTAAGCACCGAATGATATGACAACTATTCCTGAAAGTTACAGAAAATAAAGCAGATGTATAAAACCATGCATAGAGTCCAAAATACAAAGCCAAGCACCTGAAGACCTACAGGCTGAAGGTTCAATACTACATCCCATACACTTTACATTTTCATTTCTACAGTAATTCCTCATTTTAATGTCCACTTTTCCATGCATAAATGGATTGGACAGAATTTGGTGAGAGAGATTTTTGTACAACCAAATACCCTTATTATCCCTAACCCTCACCTGTTTTCCAAGTCAGGTGAAATTTATCCATGACCAGACATGTTTCCACAGAAGACTGTAAAGGAAGGACACCACGTACATGACAGTAACACTCATTTACAACTGTCAAATGATGTCAAGAAAAGGAATCAGTCATACACAAACGACAGGCTTCTCTCAGTTTTCATCTACCAAATCCACTCACAAAGCTTTGGTCAGCCTGCAGTTGTAATAGAAAACATTTGCCCAAGGTGCCATGTAATGAGACTGAACCCGCAAGCGTGTGGTTGCGAAGCAAACTTCTTACTACACTGCCATGCTTTAGAAATTAGGCAGCATTACAAGGATGACTATAAAAGGAACCAAACCTATAATTCATGAATAGTTCACTCTAAGATTCCACTGACAAGAATCACATTGCCATAATTAGTGGGTTAATGTCCTATTAAGCATCATCAATATGAGCCGCAATATTTATTTCCAATATCTACTTCTGTCCTATTTAAATGTAGATGTTGGAAAATGGAAAGCCATGGTTTTATCGTGATTTTGTAGAACTAACTCAGTGTGAATCACTTGAATAGAACGGAGACTAGCAACACAGCTATATATCTAAATTATTAGTTATTAATGAACTCTTACAATATAGAATTTGTTTGTACTGTACACGTCAGTAGGTATGATTAATAGAATATAATGAAAGAAATCTTTCTAATGGTACATTAATGCAGATGGTCGAAAACTTATTAACATTTGATATTATTTATAAATGTGGACAAAAACCCTTATTGATCTCATGGAATGTCTGTCAAAGTGAGGTTGATTTAAATAACACTTCGTTTATTTTTCACATTATACAAATACTATCTAACTGCTATAATTAATTTCTTTTGACAAAGTGCAGGCCCAGCTTTTGTAGCCAAGGGACTATGATTGATGGAATCAGCCTCAGTGTACTGCAATTACTTGGGATACTAATTTTGAAGACATGAAAAACTAAGTCCACATGAAGAGGCATTTGGATGCTGAATGGAAGATGGAGCTAAATACAGAAAGGTATGGAGATGAAGCGAAATACAGAAAGGTATGGAGATGAAGCTAAATACAGAAAGGTATGGAGATGAAGCTAAATACAGAAAGGTATGGAGATGAAGCTAAATACAGAAAGGTATGGAGATGAAGCTAAATACAGAAAGGTATGGAGATGAAGCGAAATACAGAAAGGTATGGAGATGAAGCGAAATACAGAAAGGTATGGAGGTGAAGCTAAATACAGAAAGGTATGGAGGTGAAGCTAAATACAGAAAGGTATGGAGGTGAAGCTAAATACAGAAAGGTATGGAGGTGAAGCTAAATACAGAAAGGTATGGAGATGAAGCTAAATACAGAAAGGTATGGAGATGAAGCTAAATACAGAAAGGTATGGAGATGAAGCTAAATACAGAAAGGTATGGAGATGGAGCTAAATACAGAAAGGTATAGAGATGGAGCTAAATACAGAAAGGTATGGAGATGAAGCTAAATACAGAAAGGTATGGAGATGAAGCTAAATACAGAAAGGTATGGAGATGAAGCTAAATACAGAAAGGTATGGAGATGAAGCTAAATACAGAAAGGTATGGAGATGAAGCTAAATACAGAAAGGTATGGAGATGAAGCTAAATACAGAAAGGTATGGAGATGAAGCTAAATACAGAAAGGTATGGAGATGAAGCTAAATACAGAAAGGTATGGAGATGAAGCTAAATACAGAAAGGTATGGAGATGAAGCGAAATACAGAAAGGTATGGAGATGAAGCGAAATACAGAAAGGTATGGAGGTGAAGCTAAATACAGAAAGGTATGGAGGTGAAGCTAAATACAGAAAGGTATGGAGGTGAAGCTAAATACAGAAAGGTATGGAGATGAAGCTAAATACAGAAAGGTATGGAGATGAAGCTAAATACAGAAAGGTATGGAGATGAAGCTAAATACAGAAAGGTATGGAGATGGAGCTAAATACAGAAAGGTATGGAGATGGAGCTAAATACAGAAAGGTATGGAGATGAAGCTAAATACAGAAAGGTATGGAGATGAAGCTAAATACAGAAAGGTATGGAGATGAAGCTAAATACAGAAAGGTATGGAGATGAAGCTAAATACAGAAAGGTATGGAGATGAAGCTAAATACAGAAAGGTATGGAGATGAAGCTAAATACAGAAAGGTATGGAGATGAAGCTAAATACAGAAAGGTATGGAGATGAAGCTAAATACAGAAAGGTATGGAGATGAAGCGAAATACAGAAAGGTATGGAGATGAAGCGAAATACAGAAAGGTATGGAGGTGAAGCTAAATACAGAAAGGTATGGAGGTGAAGCTAAATACAGAAAGGTATGGAGGTGAAGCTAAATACAGAAAGGTATGGAGATGAAGCTAAATACAGAAAGGTATGGAGATGAAGCTAAATACAGAAAGGTATGGAGATGAAGCTAAATACAGAAAGGTATGGAGATGAAGCGAAATACAGAAAGGTATGGAGATGAAGCGAAATACAGAAAGGTATGGAGGTGAAGCGAAATACAGAAAGGTATGGAGGTGAAGCTAAATACAGAAAGGTATGGAGGTGAAGCTAAATACAGAAAGGTATGGAGGTGAAGCTAAATACAGAAAGGTATGGAGGTGAAGCTAAATACAGAAAGGTATGGAGATGAAGCTAAATACAGAAAGGTATGGAGATGAAGCGAAATACAGAAAGGTATGGAGGTGAAGCTAAATACAGAAAGGTATGGAGGTGAAGCTAAATACAGAAAGGTATGGAGATGAAGCGAAATACAGAAAGGTATGGAGATGAAGCGAAATACAGAAAGGTATGGAGGTGAAGCTAAATACAGAAAGGTATGGAGGTGAAGCTAAATACAGAAAGGTATGGAGGTGAAGCTAAATACAGAAAGGTATGGAGATGAAGCTAAATACAGAAAGGTATGGAGATGAAGCTAAATACAGAAAGGTATGGAGATGAAGCTAAATACAGAAAGGTATGGAGATGGAGCTAAATACAGAAAGGTACTGCTGCTTCAGTGTTTCTGTCTTTCACTGCTCTTCTAAGAAATACAATTATATCTGTAAAAAATTAAAGACTTTCTGTGTGTGTGTGTGTGTGCGTGCGTGCGTGCGTGCGTGCGTGCGTGCGTGTGTGTAAAAAGTGTTTGTATAATAATTTCTAGCATAGGTATGAAGCCAAACTTTTTGTTGGGTAAAGTGAAATCTATTTCATTGGCCTGCAATAAAATGGTTAATACCTATTTTTATTTGCTTTCCTGGGGGAATGAAAGGCAGAGTCAACCTCGGTTGAATTTAAACTCAAGCTACAAAGGAAGCAACTAAATACCATAAAACATTCACTTCACCAATTCATGGGTTGTAAATAAAAACACTGTCTAATCACCAGCCATTCTCATTAGAAGTGAAAGTGTTGCTATGATTGTGCAGTTAAGAAGTTTGCTTTGCAATTAAGTGGATTTTGGTTTGATCACAGTGTGGTACCTTTCAGGCTGACCAATCCATTGTGAGTTAAATTTGGTAGATGGAAACTGTATAGAAGCCTGTCAGCCACACACATATTTATATATGTTCCAGTGTGTATGTGTCTATATACATGTGCATTTTCACATTTCCCCATACCAACTCTATTTTGACACTGGTGACATACCAACATGCAAAATAAAGTACCTTACTTGAAAACAACCAAGAACTGGTGTTAGAAAGGACATCTGGTTTCAGAATAATTCCTTGAGATTTTGCAAGTAAAGTATGCCAATATGGGAAAAGCAGAAGTAAAAATGGTGATTATAATATATTTCTTTCTATCTCTTTTTATGTATCTCATTATTTTTTTCATTTAATGGCCACTTTCCATCCTGGTATATAAACATATATTTGTGTGTGGAACGTGCACAGGTATGATTAACACTAAAAATGTACAGAAAATAGACTCCATCAAATGCCAGAGGAAAACTAGAAGTAATTGATAGCTTCTGTTACCTAGGTGACCAAGTTAGTAATGAGGGTGGATGCACCAAAAGCATAGCTGCTAGAATAAGAATAGATTAGGCAAAGTTCAGAGAGCTCCTACATCTGTTGGTAACAAAGAGCCTCTCCATCAGAGTGAAGGGCGGATTGGATGATGCCTGTGTGTGAACAGCTAAGTTACACAGCAGTGAAACATGGGCTGTAACTGCTGAGGACATGCATAGATTTGAAAGGAATGAAACCAGTATGCTTTGCTGGATGTGCAATATCAGTGTACATGCATGATGGAGTGTAAACGTCTTGAGAGAAAGGTTGGGCACATGAGACATCAGGTGTGGTGCGCAAGAAAGACAACTCCGCAGGTATGGTCATGTGATGCAAATGGATGTGGACAGCTGTGTGATGAAGTACTGATCTCTATCAGTGGAAAGAAGCTGTGGAACAGGGAGACCCAGAAACACATGGGATGAGGTGGTGAAGCAAGATCTTTGAACGCTGGGGCTTACAGAGGCAAAGACTAGTGACTGAGACATTTGGCAATAGGCTGTGCTTGTCAAACTAAGTGAAATCATAGTTGTGGTTGTTGTCAGTGTCACATAACTGGCACCTGTACTTGTGGCACATAAAAAGCACCTTTTGAGTATTGGGCCTCACGGTGGAAATGTCGCCGATGCTGGTGTCATGGATCTAGCAATCCATGCCGGTAGCACATAAAAGGGGAATTTCATGCGCTAGGCCTCACCATGGATGTAATAACAAATGACCAAGACCTTTGACAATATAATGTACTTGAGAAAGAAGATCCATCAAGCTGAGTGAAATTGTAGTCATAGCAGATACTGATGTCATACAATTGACACCTGTGCAGGTGGCACGTAAAAGCACCCATTACACTCTCAGAGTAGTTGGTGTTAAGAAGGGCATCCAGCTGTAGAAACTCTGCCAGATCAGATTGGAGCCTGGTGCAGTCTGCTTGTTCACCAGTCCTCAGTCAAATTGTCCAACCCATGCTAGCATGGAAAGCGGACGTTAAATGATGATGATGATATATATATATATATATATATATATATATATATATATATATATACACATACACACACACACACGCACACATACCCTCTGAACTCTGTGTCATGACTCAGGTTTCATGCAATAGCAATTTTCAGGCAAGAACTGTATACTTTCAGTCTTCATGCTGGTTTTATGCAAATGTGACAGGGTTCATTCATTATGACTATCTTTTCAATTGGCTGGTTTCTATCGATGGTTTATGAAGACACTTACAGTTCTTGCCATTTTATCTGTCAATGTCAATTTTCTTTTGAAATGGTTTACTTCACTGTTCTTCATCTGTATATTACTTTATTGGCCAGGTTTTTCTAAAACAGTTTTTTCGGTAGATTATGTCATATTGGCCGATTCAATAATTATTTTACATCTACATATTTGCATCCTGCTTCACTTAAAACTTTGTCCTTTTTCACTAGAGTTGTTCATCACAGATTCATTAGTTGGTTCAGTATCTGCCTGTTGATTACACCAGTCATATCCTATTTTCCTAATGTAGACATACGGTCTACTTGAGATGTCATTATATCTGATCTCACTAAACATGTCCTTGATATACCCTGAGAGGATCCATATTTTATGTCTAATACCTAAAATTGCAATTCCTTGACAAGTTTATTGTTCCTGTCAAAGTATTAAGGTGGCATGAAATTGGAGTTGCAATAGAATGAATTCTGTTTAAATAAAGAATATACATTATTTTGAGTTTTCACTTTCTCTTTCATTGACAAACTGAAGTGAGTGAGTGAGTGAGTGTGTGTGTGTGTGTATCATCATCATCATCATCATCATCGTCATTTAACATCCGCTTTCCATGCTAGCATGGGTTGGACGATTTGACTGAGGACTGGTGGACTGGTGGACCAGGTGGCTACACCAGGCTCCAATCTGATTTGGCAGTTTCTACAGCTGGATGCCCTTCCTAACGCCAACCACTCTGAGAATATATGTATTGAACAGTGATGCCTCAGCCAGCTGAACAGTGCTGCTCCTGCCAGATTGGATGGTATGGCCAAAGTGTTGAAACTATAATGATATCCATTAAGCAGCTGATGATGAGCATAAACATTTGATGTGTTTGATGACTGACTCTTTTATAGCTCGCTTGTAAGTTATTCTCCATATAAACTTTAGTTCTCATAGGGTTGAACTAGTTTAAGATTAAGTGAGAACTGTGTGTGTATGTGTGTACACACACACATACCTACCTACCTACCTACACAGAGATGAGAAAGAGAAATTTTAGCCTATTGGATTAGATGACTTAGTGGGGGTACTTATAAAAATTTTAACCAGGACATTTAATTTCTACAGCTACTTATATTCAGATGATTAAGACTAATAGACTTTACTCCCCTGCTTGTTCTATCTTCATTTCATTTTTCTGCACACTTATCAACACAGTATCACTGCAATTTAAGCAAAAGCAGCATTTATTATAGAAACCCAAAAGTTCAGGGTGACATTATGCTTTTGTCTGTTGCAGATTTTGTTTTTCTTTTTCCCATTTCTTGTAGCACTTTAGGATAGCAAGCAAAACAATAGAGCACAGTATATGAAAACATTTATATACCAGGCAAGTATTTCACTACTGAACAAACAAGAGAGCCTCTATGCAGTTGCCTGAGATGCTAGAAATAGTAACTAAAAAAAAAAAAGAATCATTTTATATTGCAAAACTGTGCATTATACGCACCACCTGACACTGAACTAAAGGGGTAAGGGTGGTGAGGGGAGTGTTAAAGGCTGGGAGGGAAGAATTGCAGGAAGAAGAAATCATTGAATTGCTACAGATGGAGTCAGCAAGAAGTTACTGACTAACCAAACATAAAGTGTAACACAATGGATTCAAATTTCAAAAGATATTAATTCAGCTATTTTCTACACTTAGAATGATTAAATCAAATTTTAAGGGCTAAACATCTTATTCTTAGAAAGAACAAGATGTAAATTTTGAATTTGTATTTTTGATTGAACCCTTAACCCATCAGCATTCAGATTATTGCTTATTTATTCACATTCTTTTGAATTAATCCTGGATTATCTTGTAGCTTTGAAAATTTCATGATGTAATTGTCTATTTTTAGAATTAGATTTTAGGGTAGGTGAGAGAGACTGGATTCAACTAATATTGAGCATAAAACAGGTAGGATATTTCAGCCAGATATGGCTGCTTTCAATGCTAAATATTGTAGATACAGAATTTCTTTAGTAACTTTTCTAGGAATAAACTTTTGAATATCTTATAATTTAAAAAAAAAATTATTTCAAGTAATCTTTCATGTTACAGTCTCTTCAAATTTATATTCAAACATTGCGTTAATCTTGAAAAAGAAGTGTTATTATACATCTAATTGAGTTTATTTCTTTTAAAATTGTCATTTGTTGCTTTAAGTGTTCAGCCTTTTAGTTTTAACTTTGATGTACTTTAGATTATTGAACTTGGTAAACAAAGATGTTACTGATATTCTTTTATACTATTTATATAGTTTATCACTTATAATCTTTTGCTTAACAGATCTTTTGAAGAAGAAGAAAACAGTTTCTTTTTTCCTTTTACTAAGTTCTGTATTATTATACTTAATTGTGTGTAGATCCTTTAATAAATAATAATAATATAAAAAAAATAATAACATAGCTACTGTGTTTTAAATGCAAACTTTAACAAGTCAGGCTGCTAAAAAGTAGCCTGATGATTAATGGTGGCTGTGTAATTGCCATCAATTAATGAAATATATGATTAGTCTAATTATAAAGAGGAAGATAAAATCTGATGGAGTTGGTGTTACAAGAAATCATGTAGAAAGAATTGAAAGTTTTGTGTACCGATTCCAAAGCCCTTGAGTGCTGGTGACTAGAATGGCATCTTACCATACAAAATCTGCCTCTATAAATTTTGCCTGACCCATGCTAGCATGGAAAAGTGGACGTTAAATGATGTTGATGAAGTATCCTTGCAGATCAGTACAAAACCGTCAATAAGGACACTTCATAGACATCATTTAATGACCACTTTTCCATGCTAGCATGGGTCAGACAGAATTTATAGAGGCAGATTTTGAATGGCAGGATGCCTTTCCAGTCACCACCCCTCATCTACTCCCAAGCAAGATAATATTCCTCCCAAGGCCAGGCATGCTTTTCACAGAAGACGGCGAACAATCAACATAGCTTGCATGATAGTGATTCTCACTCACAACCATCATGTGATAAGAAGGTTACACGCACACACATGGACTTCTTCCTGTTTCCATCTACCAGATTCACTCACAAGACTTTGGTCAATCTGTGCCTATGGTAGAAGACACTTGCCTAAGGTTCCACACAGTGGGATTGAACCTGAAACCACATGGTTAGGAAAGAAGCTTCTTAACCCCACAGCCACACCTGTGCTAAGATACCCCTACAAAAATAATAGGAAACAAGAGCAGTTGCTGGTAGCCAAGTATGACCTGGTAGTTGTGAGGGGACACTGACAACCTCTTGACTCTCCCCCACCCATTGACCCAGAGGAACATCAGAAAAGGGACAGCTAGAGGGAGCAACATGAAATAAATGTAAAATGTGCTCGAGACCACAACTCACTGCCCACTCCAGAAATTGAACTCACCAGCCTTATAACAGTGAAGTTAACATGCTAACCACAAGGTTATGAAGCTTCACTTGCACTAAAGTAGAAAAGACAAAAAGAGCAGCAAAAGTTGTAAGGGAAACTGGATTAAAGTGCTGCTATGAAAAAAAAATGTTAGATTTTAACCGTTTAGCATTTAATCTGGCCCAAATATTCTGTTTTATATTTAAACTGGCTAGATCTAACCTCTTAAACCTACCCCACAATATCATCCTAAAAATAAACACATCATTAAATCTCAGAGCTACAAGATAATGCAAGACAATGTAATAAGACAATGTAAATAAATAAGCATTACATTTTACAGAATTATCTAAATGCTAAAGGGTTAAAAGGATATTGAGGGATAAGGTTTAGGTTTAAGAGGTAAAAATTAGAAAAAAAAATTGATTTGTTTTTTGGTGAGGGAGGAAAAGCATACAAGAATGAGGAATCATTATCATCATGGTTTTAATGTTCAAATTTGCAGGATGAGGATGATCTCCCATGCTTGTATGAGTGAAAGGGATTTCATTGAAGTAAGTTTCTTACAGTCAGATGTCCTTCCGATCCATAACACTTACCAGTTTCCAAGCAACATAATATTTCTCCAAGGCCAGACATATTTTCATGGAAGATTGGAAACAAAATGACAGCACCTGTATAGCAGAGTCACTTGCTTACAACTATCATGCAATGTCAAGACAAAACACACACACACACATGTATGTGAATGAAAGAAACCCACTGTATATCACAGGCTTCTTTCAGTTTCCATCTACTAATTCCACTTTGGTCGGCTTAGAGTAGTAGTACAAGACATTTACTCAAGGTACCACCCAAAACCAATGACCTTGAAACTCTGTGAGTGGGAAGTGAACTTGTCAATCACACAGACATGTCTGTATTTCTTTGCCTGTGTATTCCACTTCCAGTGAAAAACAATAAACAGTCAGAAATGACCAAGAGGTATTACTTTGGAATGCAATGAATACTTTATTGAAGATATGTGAAATATTTAAATTAATAGAAATATTTTTATCCATTACCAACCATCATGTTATTTTCCTTCAGAAATATAATGTAATATAATGTAATAAAAACAATAATAATGTAATGTAATATACTATAATAAAAATATAAAATGATTGTTTTTATCTTTTTTTGTTTACAATTACGATTTTTACTATTATCTAAAATGGAAAAAAAGACTAAATAAATATTACCAATGAGGAAACTTTTCCTATCTCTCTCTCTCACACACATTCTGAACATAAGAGTTATGCAATAATACTGCAGTGAATTAGAATAATATATTTTGGCAGAAGACATCTACATATTGTAGAATATTAAAAGTTGTCCAAAGATAAAGCACCTATTAATTTGTTTCTCCACCAATGATTGAAGAGAAGGTGTAATCAAAGGCATTCTAACCATGACCTACTTATCGTACATGAATAACTACATTGTCCACTGTCTATTTTCTTCTTCCCCCACACTTTTCTTAAGATGCTAGGGAAATTAATTTGTGGGTTATCTGACTACTACTTCAAGCAGGTCAAATAACTACACAGAACCTTCTTTGTTAGCTTGTCCATGGTAGAATTCTAAAGGAAATTAGAATTGTTTGTGTAAAATATGGGCAAGAATTTTCATGAAGACAAACAGAATTGACCCTTTTGATACAAGGGTACCCGAGACTGTTCTGGTTTGTTTTAAAATGATTGGAATTGAAACCTTCTGTTGAAGTTTCCTGTTAATTTATGTTCCAAACACCAGCTTAATTATGTTATTTTTCTAGAATTTTTCATTATTTTCAAAATTAAATAAAACAAAGGAATTTTATATCGACAGAAATATAGTAACAAAAGGGTTAAATTGTTCCTATCAATCAGAGTTTGATTCTTAAAAGATGATGAGGATTAGATTTTAGATAAAGTCAATAGCAAGTGATAGATTTTCTTGGGATCTTTTTAAACATACCTGAATGAGGAATGTAGAGCAGCTTACCTGGGTATTCAGCATACAAAGCCATTCCTACAATGTGCACTCCACTTTCCATTTCTACAATGTATGCTCCTTTTCCCCAGCCACAAGATGTGTCCACTTCCCCCCACCCAACACAACACTTTGCCAAGCCCTAAATTGTGCACCTCCATCAACTACTTTTTCTATACATTACTCTGGTCGTCACCCTCTTCAGTGCACAAGAAATTTATAATATCATTATAAGTCATGTAAGTAAGTAAATTCATTACCTGACAAAATTTTAAATGCTTTACATCAAAACATGTGATAGGTCATAATACCAAATGACCCTCTTGACTTCCCCACCCCCACCCCTCCCAGTAGAGCCTGATTTATAACTAAGATAAAATTTGTGTTTTTAGTGCCTTAGACAATCACCTGGAGTGCCCAAGGTGTAGTGTCAGCCCTGGAGCAATCACCATCATTTACCATCCATTTTCCATGCTGGCATGGGTTGGATACAATGTCAGCTTCGGCATGGTTTCTATCTACAGTTAAATGTCAATGTTCCAGTCCTTGTAGAGATAAAGTAAATGCTGAGAAATAACTAAATGAAATGTATTAGTTCTGAATGCTAAGAATACATCAGCGAAGATGTCTGAAATATTTAAAGAAATAGTAATATTTTGTCCATTACCAACTATCATGTTTTCCCTTCATATAAAATATAATGTAATAAAAATAAAGAACTTGGGGGGGGGGGATTACTAATCTTTTTTACTATTTATCTAAAATGATAAAAAAATTAATTTGAAAATGTCAGGAAAAAAAGCTAGTGAATTATTATTTTTTTTCCACTTCTAAATTTACTTTCCTGTGAAGTTACACACACACACACACACACACACACACACACACACACACACACACACACACACACACACACACACACACAATAGTTTCTTTTTTATTTGTTATAATTAAAACCCTATTGAGCAAGATGCCATAAAACTATATGTCTTAAATTTTAAATCCTATCATATTGGTAGAAGGGATTGAGGTGAGAAAAAGAGTGGGGTTAGAAAGGAGACGAAGAAAGAGAAAACAAATGAGGATAAAATCTTAGAAAGTAAAACAAATCTTGTTAAGATGCAACACAATAAAACAAACGAGAGCAGTGTAACAGCTTCAAATAGTCAACAATAAAACCATGTTCACCTTCAAAACCATTTCATTCAAGAAAGAAAAAATAACACAGTTCTAAATCAATAAAGCATCGTAAGTAAACAGAATTCTACAACTGAACAATGTCTGCTTTGAAATATATTCATTGACTGATAGTGTTGGATTAAGGGCAAAAGCTAAACAAGCTGTCGGGTGTTCTAGTGTAAGTTTTTAATGAAAGGTCTCAGGATTCACCAATCTCAAATCTGGCATTGATAGTTTCTTCCCATTGTTACAGCTGAAGAAAAAGTTATTTTTTAGCCTCAAAAGATTTCTTCATTTCACCCTTTTGTTACCATATTTCTGTTCAAACATGTGGTCTTTTAAAAAAATGTTTTAACTAATGAAAAATTTAAGGAAGTGGTTTTGTTGTTTTTAAGCTGGTGTTTGGAACATAAATTAGCATGAAATTTTAATGGCAAGTTTTAATTTAGATCACTTTAAATCAGGTAGTTTTTGTATCACAGAAGCAAGAGCTGCTTCAGTCAAGTTGGTATCAAAGAGGTTAAATCCCATGATATTTTGAGATTGAAGTGAGACAGAGAGAAAAGATAGAAAAGAAACCTTTAAAGATAAAACAAATTCTAGTAAAGGAAATGCAACACAATAGAGAAATCCATAAATATTTCAATTATATGGTGAAGCAATATTCATGAAAGATTTTTGTACAAAATAATCTAAAGCCTCTTTGCATTGTATCCAAGAATAATGTCTGATGGAATCTCAGCATGGAATCTAAGCAGAATCTATTAGGCAAAATCTCTTCAGAGCTTTTCATTTATCAAACTTCTTTCACTTTTATAACTTTAATGAAGCTGTAAAAAAATCAGATGCAGCCAATGAGAAAGTAGCTACGGTCAGTTTCTTCAGAGAAGCAGCACAAGGTATTGTGGTAGTTTCTTTTAGGGATGCATCTCCTCCTGTATTAGACGATTATCAGCTAAGTCTCACTACTATTAGAAAGATAACATTCATGAGAGATATTACTTCAATTGTGCTCTGGAAGCTGTATCATATTTAAGGAATGCATTGTGTATGCAACAGAAGTGTTACATGGAAGGAAGAATCTATCAAAATATCAACACTTCAAAGAAATGTGTCAGATGTAAAAAAAAAAAAAAAAAAAAAAAAAAAGGTAAAACAATACCCTTTATATCTAAAATACAATAACTGCAGGAACATTACATGGAATAATTCCTGCAAGGTACGGCTGTATATAGTTAAGTAGTTTGTTTCCCAACCATTTGGTTTCAGGTTTAAATCCATTCTGTATCACCTTGAGCAAGTGTTTGTACAATAGCCAGGGGTTAAAATGCTCCCTACCCACCTGAATATGTTATAAGTAGAATTTGGGAGATAGAAACTTTGTGCCATTCCATCAAGCATATAGTGTGTGCTTAAGTCAGTGGAAACCCTTAGATTATAAAAATTAAATTTGTTTGTGTGTGTGTGTGTGTGTGTGTGTATATGGCAGCTTATAAATGCCAAAACCTACCCTGGCGAAGAATGTACCCCACAACATAGATTAGTAGTTAGCGACTTTGGGATCAAGGCAAAATGGGTGCCCAGAATTAGACCGGCTTGGAGGAGAAGGGTGTGGAAGCTTAAAGACCCTGCAAATGGACAGAGACTTAGAGACAAGTTACTTGAAGCATTTAACGAAATAGAAGGGGATATAGCATCATACAACGTGGAAGACAATTGAAGATTTCTGCGGGACAACCTGTTGAAAGCCACCAACCAGATTTGTGGGTGGTGTAAGGTCCCCTCCCGACCCAGAGTAACGTGGTGGTGGAACAAGGAGGTAGACAGGGCTATTAGACAAAAGAAACAGGCTTGGAAGGACTGGAAGAACGGTGGTAGCAGGGAATTGTACCAATGTGCCAGAAGGGAGGCTAGGCGACAGGTTTATTTAGCCAGAGGGGAAGCAGATAAAAAAAGATTTGCCAATGTTCTGCGCCGTGAGGACCAAAGACTCGAGGTATTTCGTGTTGCAAGACAGTGTAGGAGAGAGAATAGTGATGTTGTAGGAGAGAAATGTGTTCGCATGGATGATGGTACGCTTGCACTAAATGAGGATGCAAAGAAAGAGGTCTGGAGATGCCACTACGATAGATTGCTTAATAAAGAGAATGAATGGGAGGAAGAGAGCCTGCCATATGTCGACCCAATAGAGGGACCAGCTATCCGAGTTGATAGTACCAGGGTAGATAAAGCAATTAAGAGTATGAAGACCGGGAAAGCCCCCGGCCCATCAGGTATCACTGCAGAGATGCTCAAAATATCTGGCAGTGTTGGCTATAGCCTAGTCACCCGTATTACGAACCAGGTGATACACGAAGGAGTCATACCCAATGACTGGTGTAGCAGCATCATAGTCAACTGCTACAAAGGTAAAGGTGACGCTTTAGATACAAATAATTACAGAGGCATCAAGCTGTTAGACCAGGTTATGAAAGTTACAGAGAGGGTCATAGCCCAACTAATTAGGGAGCGAATCAATTTAGATGAGATGCAGTTTGGGTTCGTGCCAGGTAAAAGCACTACTGATGCCTTATTTCTAGTGAGACAGCTGCAGGAGAAATACCTAGCTAAGGATAAACCTCTGTACCTGGCTTTCGTTGACATGGAGAAAGCCTTTGACAGGGTCCCCCGATCCCTTATCTGGTGGTCAATGAGGAAACTTGGGATAGAAGAATGGTTAGTGAGAGCTGTGCGAGCCATGTACAGAGATGCTGCCAGTGAGGTGAGGGTTGGAAATGAATACAGCAATGAATTCCGGGTAGAGGTAGGGGTCCACCAAGGTTCCGTCCTCAGCCCACTCTTATTTATCATAGTCCTCCAGGCAATCACAGAGGAGTTCAAGATAGGTTGCCCCTGGGAGCTCCTCTATGCTGATGACCTTGCCCTAATTGCGGAGTCACTATCAGAACTAGGGGAGAAGTTTCAGGTGTGGAAGCAAGGTCTAGAATTGAAGGGCCTTAGAGTCAACCAAAATCCTAATAAGTAGGAAGGTAGATAAAACACAAACCCCTTCAGGTAGATGGCCCTGCTCAGTATGTAGAAAAGGAGTAGGTAGTAACTCTATAAGATGTACCCGGTGCAAGCTATGGACACATAAGAGGTGCAGCAACATCAAAGGCAGGTTAACTAGGAAGTTAGTTTTTGTTTGTGGCAGATGTTCAGGTGCAATAAAGACTGTAAACAAACAGGAAACAACTTCTATCTCATTCCAGGGTGAAAAACTAGAGGTAGTTGATAGCTTCCGCTATCTGGGCGACCAAGTTAGTAGTGGGGGTGGGTGCGCTGAAAGTGTAGCTGCTAGAATAAGAACAGCCTGGGCAAAGTTTAGAGAACTCTTACCCCTGCTGGAGACAAAGGGACTCTCACTCAGAGTAAAAGGCAGACTGTATGACGCATGCGTACGAACAGCCATGCTACATGGAAGTGAAACATGGGCTGTAACTGCTGAGCACATACGTAAGCTCGCAAGGAATGAAGCCAGCATGCTCCGTTGGATGTGTAATGTCAATGTGAATACCCGTCAGAGTGTAAGTATCTTGAGAGAAAAGCTGAACATTAGAAGCATCAGTTGTGGTGTGCAAGAGAGACGATTGCGCTGGTATGGACATGTGGTGAGAATGAATGAGGATAGCTGCGTGAAAAAGTGCCACACCCTAACAGTTGAGGGAACCCGTGGAAGAGGTAGGCCCAGGAAGACCTGGGCTGAGGTGGTGAGGCAAGACCTTCGTACATTGGGCCTCACCGAGGCGATGACTACTGACCGAGACCTTTGGAAATGTGCTGTGCGTGAGAAGACCCGGCAAGCCAAGTAAGATCGTTGCCAGTGCCCCTGGACTGGCTCTTGTGCAGGTGGCACATGAGATGCACCATTTTGAGCGTGACCGTTGCCAGTACCGCCTGACTGGCTCCCGTAGGATTTTCGAGTGAGATCGTTGCCAGTGCCCCTGGACTGGCCTGTGCGGGTGGCACATAAAAGACACCATTTCGAGCGTGGCCGTTTTCGTGCGGGTGACACGTAAAAGCACCCACTACACTCTCTGAGTGGTTGGTGTTAGGAAGGGCATCCAGCTGTAGAAACTCTGCCAAATTAGATTGGAGCCTGGTGTTGCCATCCGGTTTCACCAGTTCTCAGTCGAATCGTCCAACCCATGCTAGCATGGAAAGCGGACGTTAAACGATGATGATGATGATGATGATATATATATATATATATATATATATATATATATACACACATGTAAAGAAAACTGGAAAAAAAAAAGAAAAGAACACTTTTTGAACTAAGTCCCCAATGATATTTGTTCTGCATTGAGTTATAGACACATTATTGTCTCCCTCTCTCTCACACTATCGGAAATACAGTGAACTAGTGTTTGGCTTGTTGGAAAGCTGCAATTAAGAATGCCAAGATGGGCATTAAAAATCTAAAAGCATAAATTTTCTGTGTAAATATAGTAAAATAAATTTCTAATATTGAAAATATTAAAAATTTCCCTATTAGCATTCATCTACATTAAAAACCTTTCTAAGGCCCAATTTAGACATGAGCTTCATTAGCTAATGAAATATGAATTTATTACTCCAGCAATATGTACCCATGGTATATATTTAAAGTACAGACCAATAAGGGGTCCTGTACACTATCACAAGACCACCTAGAATTAAAAGTGAGAGCTCCCACAAATCGCACCCAACTGACCACTCAAAAAACAAAAACAAAAAGTTAATGACACATTAGACAATGTAATACAAAGACAGGATGGTCGAAAATAGCTTGATTTTAATCCTGTCCTCACAACCAGAGCTAATCTGCAACAATGACATATTTTAAAACTAGGAAAATAGAGCCAAAAGTATGTTGTGACTACAGGAACTTATACAAATTTGATTATTTTGTATTCATTAAAGATGTACAATTACAGATTCAATTTCTAAAGTTTTTAAATAGAAGATGAAACAATTTCCAATCATTTGTATTTTATTAACAATATTTTCAAAGTTACTATATCTAAACAAAGCATTGCTCATCTACTAATCAAAAGAATTATTCAAAATAAAATGCAAATAACAAAAAGACAGTTTTATTTATTTATGTAATCCATTATCAATCGTGGTATTAATTTATTTGGAAACTATATCAAATGGTAGAGGTTAGTAAAATCTCACTATAAAAATTTACCTTCTTTTTTTCTTTGTTTTTTTTTTTTACTTTGTTGAATTACGAGAAGTCAGATTTCAATAGAAAGCATTATTTATTTCATTTTGTATTTATTTATATTATCTTTATTTTATTTATTCTAATATTATTTTTATTCATTCTATTATTATTTATTTGGCTTTTCAGAATAATCTAATAAAATGCATATCACATATTGAAAAAAAAAATCCAATATCAAATGAAAAAGGATTTCAAATAGAGTGAAATGATAAATTCTGTGCAATAAGTGTCTATGTACGTAGACACACAGACACAGAGGTTACACACTTATTCTCGTGTGCAAAATGTTAAATGTGTTTCAGTCTTATGACTAAGCTCCGAAACAGTAGGTTTGTTGTTGTTTTCTCTACCTGGGCCATTTAACAGTTACGTCAGTTTACCTATGATGGCAAGTATTTACTTTAACAATTGAAACTGGATTATCATTGTGGTATTACATGTTGTTGTTGTTGTAGCAGTAGTTTAGTCCCAGGTCAACCTTGACCGAATAAGACTCACAATTAAAAGACAATTCTGGTTTCTTAGAGATAACGAGGATTGCATTGTTTAATATTTATTTATTTGGCAGAAAACTTGGTAAACAATAAACTGTTGTTGCTGGAGCCTGATCGAGCAAACTTACGATCAGAGACATTCCAACCTTGCCCATCCATCTCTTTTAGAATATATCTGAAGTTGATTTAAATCACTGTATCTCATCTGCCACAAGGTCTGGTTCTTGTGATGTGGTGGCTTCTATGTCTCAGTGACCCTGAGAGCCACAACGGCAGAGTGCAAGCTCCTGGTAGCACCCACCTCCATGCTGGACAGGTCAAAGGATAGAGGCCAGACTAATATGGATCCCCTCTTCCCAGAGATAACAATGGCTTTGCCTAGGGGCAATACACTTACCTAGAAAAAGCAAAGTTATAGAAGCATTGATGGCAAATCAAAACCAAACAAGACCTGAGAGAGAAAGGCCTCTCTTCAGGGAAACATGATGCAGTGGCTTCTGTTCAGTCGGTTGCTTTACACAGCCAGGTCTCTACTACAAGATGGCAGAAACTTGAGAATGGTGGAGAAAAGTTGTTGATGGCTTATGCTCCAGAGGGAGTGATGGGTTGAAATAAGTAAAGAGTAATTATATCATTCCCTTCATCTAAATTTTTAGTTATTCTTGCAGTTGGAGTCTACCTGCAAAAAATGATATTTTCCAAGTGAACTAACAGCAATGGACTCAAGGAACAACTCCCTGGTGTGGACTGACAGACAGAGACATACACAGAAATTTGTGGCTCAAACTAAAAGACTTCTTAAATCTTGCCATCCATTCAGCCATAGTAGGAGTGAGCAAGCAAACGCACATGTGCATACGTGTGCAACCAAAGCTGAATGGTTAAGAGATTTGCTTTCCTATTATGAGATTCTGGGTTCAATACCAGAACATGGCATAAAGGGTCAAATGATATTTTCAATACCCTCAGGTTAACTCACTCCTGGTCAGAACTGGATGGAACTGTCAGGTAGAGTGTACCAATCTTGTTACATTGTGTTGATTTCATCAGAGAGTGTTTATGGTATACTCAGCCACTTACATGCTAATTCAATGAGGCTGGTAGTTCAGTTGATCAAACAACTGAAACCCCATGCTCAAAAATTTTGACCAAGATCCATTTTATGTAAACAGTCAAAGAACCATTACAAAGTCCTTGTGCAATATTAAATTGCACAATGTACAAAGAACGGCAAAATTAATCTGTCACAAAATAAATGACAGACTTTGATGTGATTCTCAAGTTCTAGAAATACATTTTTTAGCTGATTTTTTGACATACCATGAATCACATTAGTCAGTTTTGCTCACAAACTATTGAATGAGTTTTAGTAGTCTTCAAATGTCTCCATAAAATAAGGAGGAGATAACTGATGTTTTTTTGGAGAACAAACAACAATCCTTCCAGCTATGATTCGTTGTTGTGGTTAACGTTTAGTTCCATCAACCAGAGATACATCTTAGACAATGGCACTAAACTGAAAATCTATATAGGGATGGGCATAGCAGTGTGTTTAACAAGCCCGTAGATCCAGGTTCAATCTTGCTATGCAATAGCTTGGGTAATTGTCTTCTACTGGAGCATTGCAGGCTGACCAAAGCCTTGGCAGTGAGATTTTGTAGACAGAAACTGTGTGAAGATAGAGATATATACAGACATAAATACATTTATAAATGTTTACATCTACACAGAGTTTCTGCCTAATTTCTCTCTCAAGTCCTATGTTGAACCAAGACTAGGGTGAAAGGCATTCTCTCAACATGTCATACAATATACAATAGGATCGAACCCGAGATGTCTGGATTATAATGCAAGCTTCTAAGCCACTCAGCCATGCCTGCATCAACCTACAAAGCTCTCTTTTCTCTCTCATACACACACCAGAAAGTTTAAACAGGATTATTCAAATTGTCTAGTGGAAAGTAATTCAGTAACTCCAAATAAGGTCAGATGTGGACCAGGATGATTCATCTAAACCATACCAGTATGGAAAGTAGATGTAAAACAGAAATGACGAGGATATATTTGTGCCTATGTTTATGTAGACCAGTTCATCTAGTAGGTCAAGCTGGATCGCTTTATATCAAAAAGGTAACTTAGCTATTTGACAAATAGAGAGAACTGTAATAATTGCTGAGGTTGATACAATCGAGTACACCCCTTGAAGGCTGGGGCACAAGATTAGCTGCAGTTCAAAGATTAAGCAAGTGAAAGAATATCGAACGACACATCCCAGAATGGAATTTCTTTTTTAATGTTAAACGACTGTGTGAATAGGATTAAAAGCAAGTTAAACCTTTATTCAGTTTGAGATGCAACAATAACATTTTTTCTAAAGAACTCTAAACAAGCATGTTTATGGATTTTTTTTTTTTAATTTTAAATTATTAATGGCTTGGTTAGAAGTTATTGAAAAGGCACAACAATGCAAATATGAAATAAAGAAGGGAAAAAATAAAATCAAACATTTATACTTTTACCTTATATATTTCAATATTCTGGCAATAAAGAAAACCTTAATGACGAACAGAGAAAAGTGGAACAGCATTTTCGCCTGTGCAGATTAAGGCTTTTTATAGCAAAAAACCCCAAAAATACCCATAAGAATAAAAAAGAAATCTGTGTTTTTTTACTTTTTCAATATTCTTATCACACTTTTATTTCTGAGTGCATTGTGAAGGCTTCCCCAATCACTTTTAACTCTATCGTTTCACAACACTTCAAATAAACTACATTACTCAAATGTGTTGGTTTTGTTAACAGGTAGAATTCTTAAAAGGTGAATTTAAAGCAGGTTTGGTTGTTTGCTTTACATATAAGATTATTTATAGCCAACAAAACAGTATAAATCAATATATATATATATATATATATTACACACCACATCTCTACATATACACAATGGAATTTTACCATTTAAGTTTTCCATTGAAAATATCAATTTCATTCTAAACTTTCAATTACTGAGAGGAAGGGAGAAAAAAATACAGAGGAAAGAATCATAAACTTTGTTTCTGAAGTTATCTCCTTCGTTAGCATATTTCCAATGAAATACACAGTCTATATATTTCAATTGCTTTTGAATATAATCAAGGATTTGGAAGGATTAGGTAAGACAACTTCATCATTAAAGTTATTTAGTTTATAACTTAGCAAAAGGTTTGCACATAAAAATATGACAAAAGATTCCAATTTGAATATGGAAACTTTAAAATTAGAAATTTTATCATTGGAACAGAGGTGGTTTAAGGTAAGCTAATATGAGAAGTAGCTCAGAGTATTGAGTACTTTGAGATTTATAGCATGTGTGTGAACTTGCAGAGAAGTTCAGTAGGCATTAAAGTAAATTGTCTACGCAAGGTTTAATCACCATGAGATAACATGTAGACATATTCAAACAATAAAAAGATTTACTTACACACACACACACACACACAGGAATAAAATTAAACTGGGTTATAAGTGCACACTGTGTCATGCTGATCCAACCTTTTTTTTATGTTAAACGACTTTGTGAATAGGATTAAATGCAAGTTAAACCTTTTTTCAGTTTGAGACGTAATGACTTCTTTTCTAAAGAAATCTAAACAAGGATGTTGATGGTTTTTTTTTAAAAATTAATGTTACAAGTATCTATGGAACACTCAGCCACTTTGGACATTAATTCAGTGAGTAGGACATCCAGTTCATAAAAAGGGTGTTGAATATGTTCAGCATGCGTGTGATGACTTAATACACATGGTGGGCAGAATGGCCAGGTCAAGAAGTGTCAAAAAACCCTACTTCTTCGCCAGGGGGCGTCGACACAACGGTGTAATCACAAATATTAAGATCATTATTCTCTTAAAGTCTCTTAATCAACTATTCTTGAGTGCATAATTTTTTAACAGTATCAAGATTGATCATCTTCCATCCAGCCTCATCGATCTGGAAATTCACCCAAAATGCTCATTCAGCCACAAATGGACTTCCGAACTGGTTTCACTATGCATATATATAAATGCTCTAAGACAATCAAACAGTTAAAATTCTTTATTTTTCCCTCACAAGAAATAAAAACATCTGAGAGTAATGCTTCCATTTTATGCTCTTTACTATGTTTATCTCATACAATACAACACATCAATGAAACTTTTTCAATTTTGCAGGTTATTTATTTATTACATTCCATTTCAAGGTGATTTTAACTTAATTCGAACCACAGTTGACATTCTCTACTCTTCCATTCCAGCTAATTGGGGAGATAGAAACTGTACGGAAATCCATTGTGAATACACACACACACTTGAAGGTGAAAAATATGAGGAAATTGTGCCTGAATAAAACAATTTACTAAATTATACACCAAATTTCATGCATTAAGCATATATATGGGCTGTATGGTTGAGAAGTTCTCTTTGCAACCACTCTAGTTCAGGTTCAATCCTAGTGAGCAGTACCTTGAACAAGTATTTTCACCCATAGACTGACGACAACCAGTGTGCTGTGAGTGAATGTGGTAAAAACTGGCTGCTCTGTCATATGTTTCTGCATGTACATGCACAAATGCAGGTGTACATACATCTGTGTGTGTGTGTGTCTTACTGCTCGACAACTGCTATTAGTTTGTCCCCATAACTTAGCAATCTGGCAAAAAAGACACTGATAGATGACTACCAGACTCTAAATAAGGGGTTGATTTGAAGGATAAAATCTGTAAAGGCAGTGCTCCAGCAAGGCCACAGTCCAATGACTGAAACAAGAAAAGAATTAGTTTTTCTTTTTATAATGAATAGGAAGAAATCACTTGATTGTTATGTTTCAAAATTAATATCTATAGCTGTAGCCAGTGTAACTCCTTGCATAATTCAATACTTATCCAGGGGCATGTCCCTCCTTTCAACTAAAACTAATATTTTCTTAGTCGACTTAGAAAAAAAAAAAGTATTGCTTCATTTGACATAAGCTGATATTTTGTTGTCTATTCTCCTAGCTATCATTTGATAAATTAACTTCATTTAGCAATCTTATCAGGTGGAAACTACCAGCTTAACAGGAAAAAGAAAAAAAAAAAGAAAAACTTGGAATTTTTTTTTTTCCCCAAGTTTAATACACATCAAACACTTGAATAAATTAACATTAATCAGAGATTGCTAATCAAAATATTTCCATTTTGTTGTTGATGTTCTAATTTACTTGAGAAACAAAATTCTAAAAATCATGTTCTACAAAAACTTACGATCATTAGTATTTAAGTGCCAGGAGAATTTGACTGGTTTCTTGCTGCTGTTACTGTGCTTATCACAACAGTTCCAGCATCTAAGATTATTTTCATAAGCAACAGATGCTGGAAGTAAAAGAACAATTGCAATTATAGTTCTCCAATGACAAGATTTTAATGCCAACCAGTTTGTTCAAAATTACAACAGCTCCTTTTCTTTCACCATTTAATATGGTATCTCCAACAAAAAAGAAAAAAAAATTACTACTTTACTATGAATAAAATACCTTTCCTTTCTTTTTCACTTTTAATTCACCATGTTGAAATAATTAAATTTAACAGGTATGGCTCTGTGGTTAAGAAGCTTGCTTTAACCAGCCTTGTAGTGTGGGGTTCAGTCCCATGACTTGACACCTTGGGCAAGTGTCTTCTGGTAAAGCCCTGGGCCAACTAATGCAATGCTTTGTGACGGAATTTGATAGACAAAAACTCAAAGAAGTGTGTGTGTGTGTAAAGACACATTTATATTTATATACACGGCAATTATATGCATGTGTGTATTTAAGTACCCTTGTCTAGGCATCACATGATTGTTGTTGGCAAGCATCATCAACATTGTGGCAATGTTGTTTATTTCCAGTCTTGCAAGAAAAACGTGCCTCAGTATGAGAGGAGATTCCCTTGTTTGGAAACAGGTGAGGGTTGGCAACGGGAGCCCATGCAAGCATGGAAAAATGGATGTTAAATTATAATAACAGCTAATAAGGGTGTTTCTTATTTCTTTATTGCCCACAAGGGGCTAAACATAGAGGTGACAAACAAGGACAGACAAAGGGATTAAGTCGATTGCATTGACCCCAGTGCGTAACTTGTACTTAATTTATTGACCCCGAAAGGATGAAAGGCAAAGTCGACATTGGCGGTATTTGAACTCAGAATGTAACGGCAGACGAAATACCGCTAAGCATTTCGTCCGGCGTGCTAACGATTCTGCCTCTAATCAGGGAGTTCCTTATGAGTTTCTAATCAGGGAGTTCTTATGAGTTTCTTGATCAACAAGCAGAGATTGTGTAGATTAAAGTAGTAAATCTACCTTCAGCAAACTCAGTGTTTTTTTTTTTTTCTTTTAAAGAAGACCACATAATTTAGTCATAAATCTTAGGACCTTTTTGTTCTCCAAAAGATGAAGCGTCACAGCTAAAAACACAATTGTTTATTTTTAGATGGATTCTTTCAGCTTTAGATATGAACAGCCATCACTTACCGACTCTTTCAGCAGTAACATATAGTTGCTATAAGATTTTACATCATAGTGACACAGCCAGAATTTGTGCCATCTAGGACAACCCCATCCTGTTGGGCCCCAGTGCAGCTTTTATGGAAGGCATAAAAGTGTTGCCTTTATAAAAATGTTCTCCAAGGAGAGAAGACTTCTTTCGCAGCCATCCCATTACTATTTCTCTCTCAATACATCTTGCAGTTAGTGTGTCGTTTTCATTATGTCTTCTTCCCCACTTGATGGAAGTAATGAACAGAGCTGGTACCCATCTCTTAAGTTTGAATTCTTAGAAATGGGAACAATCCTGACAACACATGCAAAGATGCTGAATGTGAAGAACTATGAAACCATTCTGAGTCATAAGAAACAAATGCAATCAATATTGATCTTTGATTTACTAAAATTGATTCAATTAATTATGTATCAACTTTATAGAGTTGTTGACCTCATGTCTAGTCAAAGCAAATGATTATTTTATTTAGGAATTCAAAGCAACAAATCAAAAGAAAATTGCACTTCGAGTTCAGAGGTGAACAGTTCACCTCCAGCCATTGGTAGAACTTCCCATTTTACAGCTGAACAATTTATATCATCATCATCACCATTAATGTTACACATCTGCTTCCCATGCCTGTATGGGTTGGATGCATCATCATGGTAGAAGTTCACTCTGACACGCAGTTAATGCCCTCCTACATGGTAGGGAACCATCTTTGACTTGAGATTTTAGCAGGATTTCTACAGTTTGATGTCCTTCCTAACATCAACCAATTGATAGGGTTCACTGTGTGCATTTTACCATGGAGCAGCATTATAGAAGTTGCCATATCTTTGATAAGACTAAAGGATCCTTTCAACCCTGTATTGTCTACTTATTTAACCACTTTACAGGATGCATCTTATTGTGGCACCAGCACGAGTAAGGTTGTCGTGAACCCTGCAAGATAAAGGAGACCTCATTATACCGTTACGAGGTTTCAGTTCAAGCAGAGCCACAAGACCAAGAGAAAAGAAGGTAGAGAGGGGATCACAGAAGATGAATTGATGTGTAGCTAGGAGTATAAAGAGTCATAGTAGTCAGTAAAACAGTAAGCATGTGATGAATAGCTGAGGTGGCAACACTTGTGTGTGTGTGTGTCTGTGTGTGTGTGTGTGTGTGTGATGATTTAGTTGTATGAAGCATATTTTTTTCACAGCTAATAATACAAATTTTTTACTACCTTGCTAGCATGGAAAGCGGACGTTAAATGATGATGATGATGATGATGTTATAAAGTACCAACTCATGAAACTTGGATGAAAACTACTCCAAGGTAATGGGAACAGATGGCCAAATTATTAGGTGGGCACTTCTACAGCTTTCACTACATACCACCATGTATTCCTTTGCCAACCATATCACTCAATCAATTACTCTGGCTCTGGACTGTTGGTGTTGTAATATAGGGAAATAGTCACAGAAAAATAACTTATAAGAAATCCACACTATATACAACTGGAAAAAAAAAAAAAAAGACACAATTAACAAACTGAAAATTATCATCTGTGAGGTTTGCAATAAGGCAAATAATGCAAGACTTCAGCATTTCTTGGCAACAAGCTACACAGGGTCAATTGCATTTCTAATATGACCTTTGTTATTTTGTTGTGAATATTTTCTGAGATTTTTATATATGGATTGTCCATGCACAGGGGCCATCCGGACTCCCGTTTGCGCCGTGAACAGGGATTAATCTTCTATCTTCGCGCCACATGGGCTCAACTCCCCTCCACTCTTCATCTAACCCCCTCCTCCTGTCTCTCTCCCCCACCCATCTCTCCCCTCCCCCACCTCCTGCTCCGACTCCTACTTCTTTGTATGTCTCTTCACCTCTCTTCATACTTCTCTTCACCCCTACTCTTTCTCTCCTCTCTCTCACGTACTCCCCCCTCTCTCACTCTTACTCTCCTACTCTTACTCTTCCCCCCCCCATACCCACCTTCCCCTCTTTCTCTCCCCCCCATACCCACCTTCCCTCTCTTATACCCACCCACTCTCCTCTCCCATACCCATCTTCCCCCTCTCTTACATCCACCTTCCCCTTCTCCCTCCTCGTCAACACCCCCTCATAAGCTCATCCCACCACACCCCTACTCTACCTTCCCACTCCACCCCATCCAATTCCTTACACCCACCACCCACCCCACTCTCAGCCTAACCCACACCTTCCAACACCCTCACATCACACCACACCAATACCCTCGCATCACACCACGCACACCACACCAATACCCTCGCATCACACCACGCACACACTACAACTGACCAACTACTTTCTCCCTTCCCCATTTTCACACTACATAAGTCAAGATCACCAGCATTCTACCTCCCACACACAGCCCCTTGTTCCCGATCACCGTTTGTTATCTCCCCCTTTCTCAGCTCTCCTGAAATAAGAATTTCTAACTTCCGGTCAGTCATTATTATGATCGGCCATTATTATGATTGACCGTTGACTGAACACTATTCAATTTTTTTTCTCCGTGTTTTTCTCCTTGTCTCCGTATTCTTTCTGTTGAAGAGCCTAGCTCGAAACGTCAAAGACTTTCCGTATTCCCGAGCGTCATACTAATACATCCTTTTGTTATTTACACCACCTGTCCTCGTCTGTTGTTATTATTTGTATATTCTCCTATATATATATATATATACATACATACATTACATTTTGCCTTTTACGCATATAGTCATTGGACTGGCCATTGTGAGACACCACATGCAAAGGTTTAGTCAAATCAATGCCAGTACTTCTATTGGTTTCTTTTCCTGAACTGCTAAGTGACAGGGACACAAACTAACCAACACCAGTTATCGAGCAGTGTGACCTCACACACATGATGGGCTTCCACATTTCCCATCAACCAAATTCACTCATAAGACATTGGTTGACACAGGGCTATAATAAAAGACACTTGACAATGTGTCACACAGGACTGAAACCAACAGTTGTAAAGCAAGTTTTACAACCACCCAGCCATGCCTGCATCTATTTTACTTTGTTTCAGTCATCTGTGGCCATGCTGGGGCACGACCTCGAAGAATTTTAGCTGAATGAATTGAAACCATGTTGTTTTTTTTAAACTTGAGACTTCTACCTGTCTCTTTTGCCAAACCACTAGGTATTACAATTGTTGAAGGGCAGATCTTCAGTTTCTTGGAGTCTAAATTTGACCCTTACACATACAAATGTAAACTAATTCTAGCTGTTATATTTCAGAGTCACATTAAAGACATTGATAATAATGATACAAATGTAATGAACTGGAAGATGTGGGGAGAATGAAAGGAACCCACCATCAAAAGAGAAGAGAATATTTCAGACAAGTGAAGATGTTGATAATTAAAGAAACAACAACATCCAGGACATTGACCAGCACTGACATGACCAACCCCTGTAGCTACCATTTTCATATTTTTCTCATCTATTAGGAAATTCAGCATTATATTGTCACTACAATTTTATCCTTGTTAGAAGTGTGTTAAAGAAATTTTCAAATGCAAAACACACCTTCAACAGTTTGCTAATCCTGCGTCAAAAAAGGAAAAAAAGACAACAAAAAAACTAATAAACATTAAAGAAAAAAAAATTTTTTATTTCAAATTGCTGTTTTAAAAAATTAGTTTCCAGATTGTATTTTTATTTAAAGAGAAGAAAATCCAAGAATTAATTTTATTGTTAAACTTCTTACTTACCCAAGATAATGTCTTGATTCTAAATACTATTTGATTCCATTGTGTTGATGTAAATCTTTTACTTATTTATTCATTTGTTAATGATTTATATATACGTAGGGCAAAAGTGTTAGGAAAGGACTCTGCCTATAAAAAGACTGAACCATTTAAGCTAATGTTCTAACCTGCAAAGCTGTCCAATAAAATGAGTCAGACAAAGAGAAATACCGACAGAGAATGGGAGAGAAAACATAAGCCATATCAATGTCACTTCATAAACTTATTCTAAAAACAATTCAAAATGGAAAACGGACATTAAATGATGATAACAAGACAAGGAAAATGAAGAAAACGACATTAAATGATGATGATAACAAGACAAGGAAAATGAGGTTTTCTAGTGTAATCTAGTGGGTAATATAAAACAAATTCTAATTCCTTTGTACATATTGGTTTACAAATGAAAATCGTAAATTAAAGCCAACAGACACTGATCATTCATCACCTGCCAGATATCAGCCGATATATATCACATTAGTTTCCCCCTTTCTCGTAAATTACATATATTGAAAAATCTGAAGAATTTTAAAGAAAAGGAATATTTTAGTAAGCCTTCGGCAAATGGAATTCTGTTACAATTAGACATTTTCTTCTTTTTCTACAAAACATGCAGTTTAGATGTGCAAAAGGAGTGCATTATTTTTTAATGGGTTTAGTCAATGGATTGCGACCATGCTGGAGGTTTTATATATTCTAAATTGGTCCCTGCACTTAGTCTTACTTATTCTACCAGTTGTTTATAACCAAACTGCTAAGTTATGAGAACAGCATTTGCCAAATGGTCAGAAGACACACACACACGTGTGTGCACGCATGCAGGTAAGGTTGTGTGGCATATAGTCATTGGCAGAGGTGCATAGCTTAAAAGTTTGCTTCTCAACAACAGGTTTCGGATTAAGTTGTTCCAATGGGAGGCTTCTTGGGCAAGTATCTTCCACTATAGATGCTGCCTGACCAATATCTTGGTACTGAATTCGGTAAACAGAAACTGTATAAAGCCCATCATTTGTGTTTGATTATGTATGTGTGAATGCTTATGCACTGTACTTGGTATGAAAAAAAGGACCGAGCTGTGGACAGTAAGGTTTCGATTTCTCTATCAAGAAACTCTTCTATTTCTGCACCTTTCAAAAATGAAAACCCCTTTACTTGAAAATAGGTAAGGGTTAACAATAGGAAGGGTATTTGACTACACAAACAATGCCTCGATAATTTTTATTTGTTTCCCCATGATAGCATCAAAAAGCTAAAATAATGAAAGAATATATAGGACAAACTTCTGCAGTTTCCATCAAACATAATTGATCAAAGAATTGTCATGGGACTGACCTAAAAGTTGTGAAGCAAACTTTTTGACCACATTATTATTTACCTGTGTCTATTATGAAATATTGTTGAATTGATTCTGGTATATTAGTGCTCTGTTAATCTTCAGGATTTCTTTCTTGATTAGATCATCAGATGTCCCTATACAGTGCTGGTTACAATATGCTTCCATTCTTCTCCATTTGAACCTGAAATATTTAACTATACTGTCTTCCAGTCATCATGAATGTCTGATCTGATTTCTTGGATATCACTCAACAACTGCTCAAGTTCATTACTTGTCCGTAAACCTTGTTACATGTTCGGCTGAGCAGACCATGTGCTTTCGGTTTTCCACTTTGCTTAAATAAGCTCATTTCCGATATGGATCCACAACACTATTCCAGGCATGGATCTTTCCATAAGCTTCAGAGTCAGAGTTATTCCCTGTTTTCCCTTCTTCATTATAATCCCTGTCTTGCATATAAGAGTGGATGTAAGGGGGTACGATTGAAGAGACTGGCATATAGGGTCTTGTCCAGCTGTGCCTGGAACCCATCTGAAAGCTAAAGCTTTAATCCGTTAGCATTTTAGATTATAGATTATTCTGTCAAATGCAATGCTTATTCAGTAACGTTGTTTTGAATAAATATTGCATTATCTCATAGTTTCAAGATTTCAAAGAGACAATTGTGTATCTTTACAATAACATTGTAGGTTATGTGTGAGAAGCTGGATCTGGTCAATTTGAACATAAAACAGGTAGACTATTTGGGCTGGATATGGCTGGCTTAAATGTTAAAGGGTGAAGTAATATTAATGCATTTCATTCTGTTCTTACTTTGCAGGAGATTTCGGCATACATTTACTGTCTGTCCATTACTAGACCCACTCATCTCAATTTCACAGCTTCTCAACACATACAGCCTTGTGCTACATTTTCAGACCACATGTACTTCACTGACATCTACTGCTAGCCTCTGGGTGTGCAGATATCATCATGATCTGCAGTTGATGTGAGGTTTCTGCATGGAGGAGGATGTCATCTAATGAACCGAGTGATGTGTTTTTCAGAATGAAACTCCAAGCCCTGTCCCTGAATGGGAAGCCAGGCAGCTGCAAGGTTAATCCCCAGAAGCTACCGAAACATATTTTCAGCTGGGCGTACTGAAGCAACAAGAAATGAAGAGCTTTGCTGAAGAATGCGTGCTGCCTGGTCTGAGAAATGAGCCCCGTGCCCTTAGCAACCACGAATGCAACATCGTAACCACTGAGTCACACCATCCAAGTATTTGTAATGGCTCCTAATGACGATTTAGCACGAGGGGAGACCTGATGAACTTACTTGTAATTATGCTGGTATTCAACAGGGATAGAGTTGAAATGGTTCCAACCAGTTGATCCATGACATCATCACATACAGAAGCTGACAACACTCAAATAATCTGAGACAATCATATACCCAAACCATGATAGGGAAGGCCTGAGATCAAAGGTATTCAAGTGGTAACCATCTTATGTTTATATATGTCTAAGAATGCATTGTCATATGCATCCTTCCTTTTTAATAAGAATACCTTTTAATAGGATTTGAGGAAATTTAGCTTTTATTTCTTGCAAGCTGTACAACCATAGAGAGGTTTTTCTCATAGAGGCAAATGGTTGCACATTTTTAAAGGGCTCCATGAGGCAGCATTAATAACATAAGTGAAGTGAAATAACTTTAACCAGGAAGTGAAACCAACAACAATGCAAACTTGTATTGCTGGCAGCTTAACTTCTGCTTTATGTCTAATTATTATTTATTTATTGTTTCTTTATATAATGGGTTACAGACAAAAATACAATTTCCAAGACAAAGCACGCTATTTTAAAGTCAAAGTAAGATTTATTTTCTATGAAATTGCTATTGAAAGAATCTAATAAAGTCTAGATTCTATTATATCATCTGTTTAATTGCCTATCAGAATTGGAGGCTTAAGACAGGACAGGTGAGCTCACCATTATGTGTTACCAAACAATTGATTAGCCTAGTGAAGTGTTTAAAATATAGTTGTCTAATTCTTCAGATAGATAACAACACCTCCTCAACATTATGGGACATCTATCAAATTAATAGCTATGAAATTTGAATTTCCTTCCACCCTGTTTGCATCTTTAAGAAATCTTAGTCTTATAATGACATTCACATCTAGGAATTTGGCTGAATGAAATGGTGATATGATGTTTAAATCTTTTGTTGACATTACAATCAGATGCTTGGCACTTTCGAAACAAGGGTTAATGATAGGAAGCAGCATCCAGTAGAAGACTCCTGCTTCCTTTAAAGGTCTCGATCAAACAGATGAGCAAATTAGAGTAACCTGGTACTTGGATGGTCGGTATTCATTTCATTGACTCAGAGGAACAGGAAACTGAACAGAGTTGAGCAGAATTTGAACTCAGAAGGGGGAAAAAAGTTAACAACCATTTCTCCAGACACACCAACTTTGCTGTCAATCTAATGGCTGTGGGGCTAAGAAGCTTCCATAGCACCTTGGGTGTCTTCTCGTATAGCCCCAGGCCAATCAAAGTCATTGTATGAGTAGATTTGGTAGATGGAAACCGAAAGAAGTCTTTGTGTGTGTTTATATATATAATGAGTTTCTGTCAACCAAATCCATTCACAAGTCTCTGATCAGCCCAGGGCTATACTAGAAGATACTTGCTCAAGATACCATGCAAAGCAAGCTTCTTAACCAAGCCTGCATCTATGCTATCTTATATTTTCATGTGTTTTTTAATATGAAGTTTTGTTTTGTTTTAGAAAGCTGTCGATGCGTCGAGATGAAGAAAAAAAAAAGTTACTAAATCATCATGGTAATAAATAATTACCTACTCAAGTTGTATTGTTATGACAATGGCATCAGTGAAAGTCTAAAGTGATGATCAATAATCCCAACGAAGACCCGAGTTATAAACCAATTCCACAGAGTAAAACCATACAACTTCAAAGTTCTAAAATAGTTATTTACAAAAATGAATGAGTTATTACATGTTGGAACCTAATGTGGCTGCCTTCAGAATTAATAAAACAGCATTTAGTAACTAAGTCTAATAACTGTGGGTGGGTGTAGTATATGGCAGGCAATTGAAGTTCACAAGACAATCCAATCTGGGGATTTTATTAATTTTCCTTTTATATGGCAGAGTGGCTAAGAAGCTTGATTCCAGCCACATGGTTTTTGATCCCACTCCACTATGTGGCATCTTGGGTGTCTTCTGCTACAGCCCTAGGCTGATTAAACCTATTAATGGAACACACTGTATGTGCATGCGCCTATATAAAATGTTTATTTGCACACACACGTGTGTACAAGCGTATACAAATACATAGATTCCAATCTTTCATAAAAACATATCCAGTAGATATGGTGGCGGGGGTATATACCAGGCATGGGAAAAGGTTAGGGTTGGTGCTCAGGAAGGGCATCCAGCCAAAGAAAATCTGTCTCAAATTCTGTGAGATCCCTGCAAGCAAGGAAAATTGGACAGTAAACGTTTGTATGATAGGAGGAATAGAAGGGGATAATTTCTTGAGCTGTAGTTGTATGAGTGGATGACAATTCAAAACATATACTCTCCCTAATCATCCCATCAACCAAATGCAACAAACTCTCCTGGATTTATTCACTGCTGAGTAGTTTTCCTTATTAATTCAGAGTAGACTTATAAAAGCAGACTATTAGAAACATATGGCAAAATGAATCAGTTTTCTTCTCATCTGGAAGCTGTGAAATAATAATTCTGCGGATGAGATATTTTTACATAAACTGAATTTTTAATTATAAAAATGTGTGGTTGCTTCTGTAATGTTTGTGCTTTATTGCCAAAACCTAGACATCACTCTCAATCTATTTTTTTCATGACTAAATGCAGACAAGATAAATAACACCTTGAGTATAATGGAGATAATGAGACTCGAATAACATGAAATTATGACCTGCTGCTTGTTTATATAATGTTTCCAGTCTTTAACTTGAGATTTTCACTTCAAAATTATGCAATGAGCACAGCGATAGCCTTGAAGGAGAGAGAGGGAAAGGGGCAGTGTTACTGCATTACAACCCTGTGCTTCTGGGTTAGATTCCACAGTGAATCTCTTTAAGAAAGTATTTTCCACTAACCAATGTCTGGTCAGTGAAATCTTCTAGATAGCATGCATGTGTGTGTGGGTGGATATTGTAAATATATACCATATTTGATAACTTATAAGGAGCACAAACTTAAGATGTACTTCAATTTTGGTTATCCAGGTCTTGAACCATTCCATACCAGTAATACTGGACCTTATAAACACTTAGTGCTTATAGGAAAGAGGCAAACTTTCTGAGACATTTTTTGAAAAGCACGTTTTATAAATAATGTATGTGTGTGGCCTTGTGGTCAGAGTGTTGCACTCAATATCTAAAGAACAGGGTCTTAATTCCCGAACTGAGTGGCATGTGTTCTTGAGATAAAGCATTTTCATACTGCTCCAGTCAATTCAGAGGTAAATGGGTGACCCTCCAATGGACTAGCCTCCTGGACAAGGGAAATATTGGCCAGCTCCTGCAATGAACTAGCCTTCTGATCAAAGGGAACACTGGCCAGCTGCTGCAATGGACTAGTCTTCTGATAAGGGGAATATTGGCCAGCTGCTGCAATGGACTAGCCTTCCAATCAAAGGGAATATTTGCCAGCTGCTGCAATGGAGTTTTGTTGCGTGGGTTTTTTCTTCTTCTTTTGCACGTTATTTCGTAAGCTTTCAACAAATATGACATCAAAATCACATGTAAATTGGGCTCCTTTCCTCAGAAAAGGAAAGATTTGGCTGCTATTTCTTGCATGCTCTGCTACCACGTAACGGGTATTTTGGTTCCTTTATTGCAAATAGCTGTTCGTGGTAGCATGGCGTGTAAGAAATAGCAGCCAAATCTTTGGAGGTGAGACACGTCGAACGCATCGTTTTGGGTATTCATACCCCCAAAACCCCAAATATCCCAGTAACTACTGGTCCAATTTACGAGAAACTTGTTTTATTCTGTTTGTATTCACATTTATGGGGCACTTTACTTTCAGAGTATTTTCCCATTATGCACCAGTTTGGCTGTGTAACACTGCAAGCAAGATTGAACTTCACATAGTATATAGATATAAAAAAAATTTGCCCAACAAAGTAAGATCCATGCCTTCACCCCACAACCCACCCATGATGTTTCCCCTCCCCTCCATTCTCTCTTATGCATCTAGATTTTTCATTTTACACCAATTTTGAATGATAGTATGAAGTATTGATGTTGCTGGTGTTATTGTGTATTTGTATCAAACTAAATAGTATTTCTTTTGCTCACAATTTAAAATTGTGAAATCAAAATGCAGCATTTCCCAAGTTAGACTAAATGAAGTAGTGTGATATAATTGCTTGAGAAACAGGACAAGACATTGGAACTATAAAAGGTTGTAACTCTACCTTATGATGTCTCTGTTCCTTTCCTTCTGGCTTGGCATAGTTTTCACAGTTGGATGCCCTTTCTAATAAAAACCACTTAACAGAATGAACAGAGTGGACTTCATCAAGCTTCTCAGATGTGTGAGAGAAGTTATGTTTGACAAAGCTAAAAATTTCAATGGGATTGCAATTTTTAGTCCATTAAGAACTAAACTGATGACTGTGATACCTTGTCCAGCTCACAAAGTTTCCTGCTGTCATCATAAGCTTCCTACAGCTAAAACGTGTCCAGCATTGTTATATATATTGAACAAACATGCAGTTCACCCTCACTCCAATGCATCTAATTTTGATTTTAGAATTATCTTCCATTTCTTTCTTGATAAATTATAATTAAAACTAATGATCTTCACTCCATTTCAGGTGAAATTTTGATTAAATATTTTTCTAGTTGACTACATTATGTTAACTTCTATTTAACTGTCTAATTCATTTTAATTGGTTATTTATACCTATTTGGCTTGCTATATTTACACTTAACTACGCCTTTCATGCAGAAGGCTTCCCTGGGTAATTCACATGCTAATTTGTAATTGCCTGATTGGTGACCATTTTCCACCCAGATAATCATAATATTCTCTACCAACTTTCAGAGCAGTTGTAGCTGTACCTACAAAAGGACTCATTCCCATTCTAGGTCTCCAAGTTATTTTTTAATCAACTTGGATTTTGGAGTTTTCATCAGTCTTATCAATTACTTTATTTAGCCTAATTTTAATAGATTTAGACATACTTTTAGGAATAAAGGTACGTTAAATGATGACGATGCTGTTTAGCTCAGAGGCAGTAAATTAGCAGAGTCATTAGAGCACAGGACAAAATGCCTTGCGGGATTTGTTCCAGCTCTCTGCACTTCAAGTTCAAAACTGACTAATGCCAACTTTACAGACCAGTGGATTGATGAAATTGTTAGAAAGAAGCAGCAAGGAATTGGTTACAGCGCATTTTGTGATGGAATTTTGGGGTTATAGACTTAAGTGGTGGTCAGTTTTATACCACCACCTGGTTCATGGGTGCTTTTAGTAGTAGCCACAAACCATAGACCTAGCCAGAATGCCCTGTTGCATGGAAGCAAGCCAGATATCTGGTTTGAGGATATGTTCTTCATTTTCATGCACCAGTGAATGGCAGCTCCTGAGAAAAAATGTGAAAGTCATGTGACCTGCTCTTCCCCGTCTAAACAGTAGCAAAGAGAAAACTGCACTGGTCCTTTTGGACCCATTGCTTGTTTGCCATCAGCCTGCAGCCAGGCTAGGAGACCAACTTGAAGAATGAATCAACTCCAGTACTTATTCTTTCAGTCTCTTTCGTCGAACTGCTAGCTTTCAGGGGCAAACGCACACACACATATACAAGGCAGGCTTCTTTCAGCTCCCGTAGAAGATACTTGGGTGATCTTTCAATACCACTACGAAATGTCGGCCTTTTCCGTAAAAAGTGTTGGAGGAAAAGAGGGAAACGACGTCGTAAACCCGAAAGAGACAGAGAGTGCGATTTCTTTTGAAGGGTTTAGGGTTACGGTTAGGGAATTCCGTCCCTAACCGTAACCATAACGATACTTGCCAAAGTGACAAGCATACCACGATAGGTTGGGTGCGGCCTGAAGAGGATTTTATTGCTAGCAGCTCACCACAGTGACACTTCCTCTTTCGTTTTAAGATAAGTTCTTGACAAAAATTGTAACTCGCGACACACAAGTGTAAACATAATTTACTTTTTTTTTTTTTTTACTATCCCTTCAGGTGCATGAAGACACTACGAGTGGGAGCTGTCAGCTGCCTCAACTTAACAATGCTTGTTCCCTAACAGTAGGTTACTAGAAAAGTTAGGACGTAGGGCGAAACTCGGTAATTAGTTAACCCCTTACGTTCAGAGTTCAAAATCATGCTGAAATAAAATTTTATTCTTTATTTTTCTGACAGTCAATAAAAGAAAAAAAAAATGCTAATGAAGTAGCGACGATAATTTTATCGTTCTTTAATCCATTTTAAACGTGACAGAAATATGAGAGGTGTAACTCGATCGATAGTCGAATGTTTGTAAACAAACAACGTTTAAACGAAGTGTTAGAGGAAACGGCAGAGAAAGAGAAATAAATTAATAAATAAATACATTGCAACATTTTTATTCCATTTAGGGGTACTTCTGAAAAAGGCAAGAATAATGAGTAGTATCTTATGGAAGTGTTAGAGGAAGTTTTAGTAAAACAAATTGTTGCCAAAACAGCTGCAATGGCGCTTACCTTGGACGTGTTCTTTACGGGCAAGCGTATCACTATGTGTCCGTGGCCGACACGAACCTTTTCTACACCTAATACTTCTTTGGCTTCCTCACTGGCCACTTTTTCGAAGCCGGTACACACGGTGCATTGTACTTGACACCATTCGTCGGCGTCTTTATCAGTCAACATAGAAACAGCATGACTACTCATGGGGGTCGCCATTTTATAGTGTTGTACTCTCGTTTGTAGGGTCACGTGACAACGTCATTTCCCATTCTCAGCTTTTTGAAAGTGAGTGAAAACAACAACAACAACTAATTCTAATCAGTTCTATTAAAATATTAACACAGAAAATGAATTCAATCTTGTCAAAAGTCATTTGATAAACAAATAGAATGATTACTTCTAACAATAAAAAAATGATTGTCAATATTGAGCATACTTTTTTGTAAATTTATGGAGTGAAAGAATAGAAAATAGATATGAAACTGAACAATCTCACCAGTCGTTTTCCAAAAAGTGAATTATGTTGTTTTCCCGTAGTTTTTATGGAATAAATTCCTTTACATTTATGAAGCACTGATCTTTTATTTTTTAAAACTAGTCTTGTGAAAATAAAGAAAAAAATATTAGAAATGCATGCCTTATGTAATTAATTCAGAAGAGTTGATGATACATAAGTATTTACATACTGTCATACACAAATGCTATTACAAATATCAACATTAAAAAAAACAAACTTAACTCAAAATCATGCATATGAAAAAACAAAGTTAATGTTAACATTTAATGTAGCAACTTTTGAATTTTAAAAAAGAAAACAAAAATTTCAGAAAGGGCAAGATTACACATAAAAATTAAAAAGAAAAGTATTCTATTTTATAACTGATCATGTATGAAAATACAGTTTTTTGGTTTTTGAGTAGGTGGGATTTATATGAAAGTATAAATTGATTAAAATCGGTGGCGATCTTTGGAAAAAAATGTTGGGTGATACTTATTTATGGGTATTCATCCACTTCAACAAACTAGCAAACGAGCCTTCGAAATAGAGAGAAGAAAAGGAGAATTTAGTCAACAGTTTAGAGAAGCAATAACTCAACTGTAAATATGAATGAAAACGATGGGGGTGGGGGAGAATGATGGAGATGTAATGAAAGAAGAGAGAGGGTGAGGAGTGAATTTGATGTTGACATTACTGATAGGAAGGGGAGGAGGAGAAGAGAGAGTTAATATGTTTTATATAAAGAGGGAGAGGATAGTAAATACAGAGAGGAGTTAATTTATTGAAGAAGTGAGTAATTGAATAAGCGAGTGAGGGAGTAAAAGAGAGCGATAGAGAGAAGGAGGAAATGAGAGAGTGATAAAAGAGTAGGAGGTAAAAAGAAAGAGAGAGAAAGAGTTGAAAGGAAAAGAGTCATAAAAGAGTAGGAGGTAATGAGAATGACAGAGAAAGAGTGATAGAAGAGTAGGAGGTAAAGTGAAATGTAGAACCGAAACATAATGATGGTGGTGGTGGTGGTAGAGGAGGTGGCGGGACTGGAACAGGAAAAGCTAATTTGTTGACGGTATCGTGAGAGAGAGAGAGAGAGAGAGGAAAGTAAAAAGCAAAGCTGAAAAGTGTGGTTGCAGTAGCAGTCGGGGTAGTTGAGTATACTGCGATCTCCTGTTTGGTTAGAGATAAATAACAGAGAGAGAGAGAAAGTGGGAGAGAAAGACAGAGTTTTTTCCATCCAGGTCTTCCAAGTGACATGGTGGCGGTTGCAAGACAAACCAGAGTAATTGTGACGACGACGGCCAAGCAGTCAAAACCGTGAGAGGGAGGATAGTAGTTGTGACTATTTACAATATATATATATATGTATATATATATAACAACAACAATATATATATTCATATATGATATATACAACAATAATAATAAGCGATTGCACGACTAAACTATACACGGCCTACAATACAACATTCCCCCCTCTGACGACTTATTACACACTTTTGGTGTAAGCATGCAAATGTAAGCGGATCATATAAGCTTTGTATATTTCCTTTTTTTTTAAAGGATTATTTTCTTTATTGGAGCTGCTGGGGACCTGTGTCACGGGAGTGAGGGATACCACCACTATCACCAGCAACATTAGCACCAATACCACAATTTGGGGGTACCACTATTACCACCAACACTTCACAACAACATCTAACTAAACAACATTGCTGAAAAGCAAACGTTATCATCAAAGAAATCGATATATACATAATACATACATACATACATTCACACACACGTATATAAATAATGCTAAAGGTGTATATTGCATTCTATATTTAAGTGTTGCATGTAAATTATATATCTAGTATACACATTCACACACACACACACACATACTATACATACGTACACAGACACACATTCAGCAAGTACCGGCAACTGCTTACGAGATAGATCGCTTGTTTTAAAAGAAAAAAAAAATCCTTGCAAGGATTCAAAAGGAAAAATAATTGCGTTAACAACAACAACAACAACAACAACAGTGATAGTAGTCGTAGTCGTGGTGATGCTATAGCTTTATATTGGTGTCATCTCTGAAAGAAAGAAAAAGAAAGAAAAACGTCAACGATTTGCATTTGTATTTATTGAACTGGAACCGATAGTATTACAAGCATATGTGTTATGTGTGAAAAGAAAAAAAAAAAAAGCTGAGAGATCAAAAACAAGCTTTCAGTGTGTCTGAAATTATTATTATAGTTTAGAAAGAGGTTTATGTGTTACAGAAGGAAGGAAGGAATCAGTTGAGTCGGGGGACGAATCGTAACAAAGACGGAGAAAGCCGAACATTGCTTTTATTTTATTTCTTACTCAGCTTTTTAAATCTTTTCTTTTTTTTTCAAAACCAAAATTTCCAGGATGTGAATGGAGCAAATTTAATGTCATAATGATCCAAACCTAAATTCTATACAGAGTATAAAAAAATCTTTAATAATTTTGGCATCGAAAGAAACACTTGAAAGTAAAGCAGACGACACTAATTTCGTCTGGGGATGGCGACACTATGAGGGTATCGTTCAGGAAAGTTGTTTACTCTATTCTTGGTGCTTACTTCCTACTTACGTGTTACACGGGATATTTACTTGTGAGGAGGAGACTGGCACGAAGTCGAGAAGATTACGCCAGGGTTCAACAGTTGGCAGGTAGGCAAACCACACACATCTATATATCTAATATCTATACATCATCGCACACAACGCACTTGTCCATCTTTACAATCTGTTTATAAAATATTTATTGTATTTAAACAGGAATTTTTTCACTGAAATAAAACCCCGGCACATTCATCGATTAGTCTATGTCTTATTTTAAACAATCCCTTTCTTAACTTTTATGTGATCCTTACATTTTTGTCTCCAAACAAGGATAAAGTTTGTTGCTGAACAAATGGCAAGTAAATACCTGCACCACACACGATATAATATAATATATATATGGGCGATCGCCTATATATGTATGTGTATATATATATGACATGAGTATATGGCATATATAATAACTACATTTATGACATGATTATAAATCTGATGTCACATCTTCTAGGATGACATTTGTTGCATAAAATATATTATTTTCATATGACATTAGCTCCATTCATATATAGACACACACCATAATTTGTTTCGCAACATTTTGGAGAAAAACCATGTGTTTTTCAGCAAATATTGATGCATTTTATTGGAAGCACATTCCTTAAATCCGCGTGTGTGTGTCTGTGTGTGTCTCTTTCTTGCACCATGTCGAGGTGTGTCGTCAGCAGCGGAAAACTTGGCACTGTTTTTATTTACACAACTCATAACAACACAAACGGGTATCATAATAATAATATGAGTGACAATTGGTTGTAGCTGATCCATTAAAAGAATTGTAGTTTACAAAATACACACGTATGCAAGTGTTTAACACAGAAAACAGCAGACAGATCGAGAATTCATGCAAAGTTTAGTTTTTAACTGCAACAACAATGTTGTCTGTTGTCGTGAAATAAACCTCCGTGTAATGTGTATATGTAGTATGAGTGCGTATACACACATGTACGCACATATATATACATAGAAAAAACATTGATGTGAGTGTACATATGTGTTTGTCTATGTATACACAGACGATTCCGATCCCTCAGAACCTGGACCCAACTCTACACCAAACTCTGGCAAATTAATCATTCAATATACAAATATACTCCACTCTATAAGTATTATTGCGTACTAGTTTTCTAGTCATCATCAAGTAATCTATATATATGTGTGTGTGTGTATGTATGTATGTTGCATATATGTATATTGCATATGTGAATGTATTATTGAGAAATAAGCTGAAATATTCGAAGAATCTATGGAAACCGAAAGGCTTTCTGTAACACCATTCCTTCCTTACATCCACTTCGTGTCTTGTTACAAAGTTTGCAATGAAATTGAAGACGAATAATTCGAAGCATTTTCTCACTCTCCACTTCTTGTTTTTAATGGTAGATTCGGGCTAAATTCTTGTCTGTTTATTTATTGTTTATTTTTATTATGTGAAACTAATGTTTCTGTGGGATTCACCATTAATCTTCCACTTCTAAAATGTTTATCGTTAACGCCAAACGACGTGTGAGGATGTCATCTCTCTCTCCCTATATATATATATATATATATATATATATATATATATATATTATAGAGAGAGAGAGAGAGAGAGAGAGAAAGCTTATATATGCATGTCTTCATATATACTATATATACATAAACTATAGTATCAGTACAGCGTGGCCCATGGGTAAATAAATATTCCTAATATCATACTGTATCATGTACACACACACACACGCAGACAGTCTGTCATACACACACACACACACACATGTATCTTGATTATCAGACTTGACGCACTTGTGAAATATTTAATCATTTAATGCACAACAACTCAACAGGTAGTTGGTGCTATGATTATGTAATTGAAACAATGAGGAACAGTGTATCACTTTTGAAAAATGTCAAATACAGTGTGTACTAGGATTTACAATACTTACATGAAGTTATGTATGTACACACCCACAATAATGTGTGTCACACACACGTGTGCAGGTGTGTGTGTGTGTGAGAGAGAGAGTTTGGAGTGCCATCAAAGTTTTGCCGGTCGGGGCCTGATTCAACTTACTTCCAACCGCAGATTTGAAGAAGGCACATGGGTTATTGTAACACTTGGTCCTTGTTTCATTTATTTGTGGTTATTGAACTTCGCCTGTTGCCATCAAGTTACTATTATTTCTTTTTCTGTTTGCATTATAATACCTACCAACCACCACCTGTTGACTCCGAACCGGCTTTGACTCTTGTTTCATTTAAATCTATCTACACACGCACTCATTCTATACACACCAAATACATATTTCTATGCGTGTGTGTAATATCAGTCACAGTAACATTTTACTTTCAGTCTGAAAGCTTCTACTTCTGTAATAAATCTATTTAATTTAAAACACATGGCGAGCGATCACATCATAATGAGTGGATACTTAACTGAATGCTGTTGTTTAATGGTTGCTACTTTATTTCGATCTGGAGCCATTTACTTCCCTTATTGCTCTAAGCAAAGGCGTTAACATCATCAGCTCAATTTTTAATCTCCCCATATATATATATATATATATATATATATATATATATATGCTCTAAGCAAAGGCGTTAACATCATCAGCTCAATTTTTAATCTCCCCATATATATATATATATATATATATATATATATATATATATATATATATATATATATATGGGGAGATTAAAAATTGAGCTGATGATGTTAACGCCTTTGCTTAGAGCATATATATATATATATATATATATATATATATATATATATTCATATATGTGGAGTAGTATGTCTCTTTACGTGAGAAATCAATGATAAAACGATGAGTCAGTTACGAAAGCATTATATTTGAGGATAAATATAAGAGATTAAATCTAACATAACTGGAAGTATTCAATATGTTTAGAAATAAATCCGCAACAACTTGATTCACGAGCCCAATCGAAGAGTCTATGTGGTTGATCGACCTACTAGAAACATCAGTGAAGTCACACGTCTTAATTAGGGAAAAGAAACCACCCTTAAAAGAATCGAGTTGTGATCAGCTGGAATGCCTTTGATCATAACTGTGGTCTCTCAAAGGTTGACCTGGTGTTAAACAGTAACAACAGCTACTATTTGATTCTCTTTTTTTAATTTTTTCATGTTCACAAACATCAACAAATGTGAAAATTCACAGCCAGTCACTGTCACTAATTTTGTGTTTAATGCAAGAAATGTTAAATAAAAGATGATTACGCGAAGCATGTTCGTTTATTTATCGTTTAACTGTTTTGCAGAGATTAGTTAAATACACGGAGAAAACACGTGTTTGCCATACATTTTAGCTGAAGTGGCGTGCTTTTAAAAGCAGGTACTACTGAAATATAGCGGAGGAGGAGGTGATGACAAGTAAATGCCTCAAATACCAGAACACTCAGTTAATTACTTATCACACACACACATCAAATACAAGTATATGATCTTACGAAAGAGTCCTTAAGAGGCCAATCGACTTGCTAAAAATTACAGTTAAATCTCCCTTCTCAAAGCACACTCTATACCATCTTGAAAAGGACAAGGAGAAATTGGATAATGCAGTCCTAGCTACGCACTACCTAAGAAAATGATATGAAGGTGATGGTAGCATGATCCTAGGTACATACATATATATATATATATATATATATATATATATATATATGTGTGTGTGTGTGTGTGTATACATAAGATTCGCCTTAGTTTTTCTACTTTGTTTATAACGAGTTCAACAGTCGTTTTTTTTTTTTTAAAGAAAACTTTTAAGTATTAATTTACAAATCTTTTGTATTTTCTTAGATCTTTTTATATAGTTGGATAATCTATAAACTTCAATGGTGTGAATTTTGAAACAAGACAAATTATCATTGTACAAGCAACAATAGGACCTGTGTTTATATCGGCAATTTAATCCAATCAGGAAACCAACCAACCAACAACAAAACAAAAAAAAAAAGAAAGATATAAGAAAAGGACAATTTTGATAGTAGACAAAGACAGTTTTATTACCGGCGATCTGCAGATGATAAAAATGTCATATTATTTATTAGACTATATTACAATAGAATTTATTCATAAAGGAAATTGAACATTCATTTATTTATTTATTTTTTCATTTAAAACTTGATTAGCTAAGGTTTATTTTCTTTCTCATTTATTGAATTATTCCATAAATTATATCTTCCAAGAAAAAAAAAAAAAAGAAGTCCGGAATTAAACTATACACTCTGAAATGCATTACCAGTTTATAGTCATTTGGAAAGGAATAAACACCACCACATAAAACTGTATTTGAGATTTCTCGTTTTGTTGTCGAATATAAGAAAGATTTGCAAGTTTGGCAGAATGATCGATGAAATCTTTAAATGTTGGAATTTTCCAAGAAATGTGACAAGATTCGGATATGTTTAAAAAGTTCATTTCTTCAACAATTGTCGAGAAACGGTTACTATATAACCTAAATAGCGAACGACACATTTATTAAAGTTTTGTAATTAAGACTTTTTTCAATAGGTTTATAATCAATTTTGTCTCTATTAACTGTATACGACTTGTACGCTATGACCACACAGTTTATTTAATGGTATTAGAAAGTTTCATTCAGTATTTTCCACCAAACATTAAAAAAAAAATAATAAAACATGTCATGTACTTGTGTTTTCATGTGACTTTTTGTCTCTAAGTTCTAATTTATTGAGGCAGTTGACCTTTTAATTTTCACCTTCTATCATCGTCTGGTATATTGGATACACGAGTTTTGTGTCTACTGTTGCTTTCAATATTTGTAGTACGTGATAAAAAGGCCGTGTTCGCTCACATCTCCATTTAATATAATTTATCTACGATGTATATCTATCTTGAATGTTATCTTTAATATCGTGTTTTTAGGCGACCACCATGGGAAGAGAGAGAGAGAGAGAGAGAGATAGTGAGAAGCTTTAACCCCTTATATGAAGTATACACTGCTCAGGTTTCATTGCTTAGAGCCATTCATTTTATTTCCGTTGCTAATTAATGTGTTTAGGAAGGACATGAACATCAAAACTGCTATAATTAAAACTTTAATTTTCGAAATATTCTCCGATCTCCACTTATTTTGATTATGTATTTTCATCTCGCCTAATACGCAGGTAACAGGAAAAGTCATACTTAAGCTAATTTAAAACTTAATTAATTGCAAAGATTTGCTGCTTAATCATTCCTTCGAAATTACACCTAAGCAAAAGTTCATTACTCTCACATAATAATTCGAAATATGTATGTAGGATGTTAGAAATTTGTTTGTAAATTTTGTGGCCTTAATCTCTACGAGAGAGAATGTCCGTATAATTTCTAACCTTGGCGACAAAATGTTATTTTTTTTTACTTCCTCGTTCATAAGTGAACAACAATATTTATCTGAGGAATGCTTGTGTTGCTAAGCACGCCTGCACTCGTTAACTTTGCCTTTTCATATTTCTTGTCTGTTCACCTTCTCTCTTCTTCCGCTCTGAAGCAACGTTGTTATTCCAATTTCGTCCTATAAAAAGTGAGGTAGCTCAGAAAACTGTGTGTGTGTGTGTTTTTTTTTATATATTTGATATCTTTTTTTTTTTTTTTCATACGACTAGAATTTCATCCTCAGCTCATTGAAATAAATTGCTAAACGATACTACGAAGAGAGAGAGAGAGAGAGAGTAGTATTAATGTAACATGGTTACAAAAATAAAAAAATAAAAAGGCAGTCATAATTTTTAGAAATGAGTGGGTGGGATTTTCTGCCTCACCCTTAGTCTAGGATAATGTTTAAAAGCTACAAAATCTTCCTTCTATGCTATATTCTCCATATTCGTATCACGGTTTCAATATTCATCTCTTTCATAACTTTTGATTCCACACCCCCATCTTTCCGTTTCCATCGTGACAAATATATTTGTCATCAATTAACCAGCAGTTTCATTGTTTGTATATTCGCTAATTTCATAATCTGGTGTATTTGATACTTGACAAAGTCGCTAATTGTTATAGGATGGGTTTAATTTCTAGACTAGATTTAAGAATTGAGGAATCAACTTGATACACACATCGTTGACAATTTTGGTAACATATTTACAAATGTATTTGGTGTCTTAATTACATCAAATCCACATCTAAAGAAAGGCTAATGATATTTATCGTTTTGCGGCCATACTTTCACGAAATGATTAGTCAAATTTTAATCCTGTCACTTATTCTTTATCGGTTCTTTCACTGAAGTGCTAAGTTACGCGGACGTAAACAAACCAACATCAGTTGTCAAGCAGTGGGTGGGTGGGATACAAACACAACACAGACTTGTGTTTGTGTGTATATATGCTGGACTTCCTCAGTTTTCGTCTTCCAAACTGACTCCAAGGCATTTTGTCGGTCTGGGGGGCTTCTAATGGAAGGCGGTGGCTTAAGCTACGTGTGGTATGATTAAAGCAGAAGCCACGTGGTTAGAAAGCGAGCTTCTTAACTATCAGCCAGGTCTGCATCTAAGTTAAAGAATGTTTTCCAACATTCCAAATGCTGTGTATATAGTGTGTGTATGTAATATATATATATTATATATAACTTTCACTTCTTTAGCCATTAGTTTTACTACAAACTTGTAAAGTGAATGTTTTTTATTGGGCTTACGAGGAGGCTTATATTAAAATTGTAATACTATATTTTTAACCTTAATATCGCGTTGGTGTTGGATGTTTTATCGGATTAAGTTTAATAAAAGCCTGGTTCATTTTAACTTTTCTTAGGTCTGTTTTATTGAATAAATTAAAATCATGACAAGATTTCACTCTTTTTATTAAATTATAATCCAACTGCTTTTTACATCTTGTACATGAAATTTGTTTATATCTTAAATATTAAGGTTTGTCTCTGAACATGGAATGAAACTAAAGCAAACAAGATACTAGTTACACACAGACTAGTGGAAAACAACTGTTCTTTCTTGAGTTTTATCAATTGACGTAGAAGGGTTCGTCTGTTTAGATAAGAGCATTTAGTGGACGGAGGGGTAGAGGCAAACAAAAAAGGCCGGTATCCACGTGCTTTCTAAATAAAGATCAATGTATTTTGGTTTGTTCATGTGGAGGAATGTGAGACAGGACATGAGTGTGCATTTCTTTTTTTAGTTTGTTTTTCATGCTGTCTGCTTTAAACATTACTTTTGCTTCAAATGAATACTCTCTTTCTACTCCGCTTGTCTGTCCTTTTTTTTTTTCCACTATAATTATACATCTACTCCATTTTCTCACTCGTGTTCTTTTTTCCTTATTGACAACCGTATCTCTTCCTTTTTCTCTTTTTTTTTTAATACTTGCATGGCTCTAAGCTTTTTAAATGAGGTTGAATAGTCTAAAAGGGGTCAATGGTTATTAGTCATTCAGTGTGAGGCGCCATCCTGCTATCGCAGGACGTCGGGCAACGTTATTTCTTTTGTACGTGCTCGGGTTTATTTTCAGTGTTTGCGCATGTTTTTTTTTTCCCTCACCTATGTAGCTTGAATATAACCCCTAGTTATACATTCACCTGTACACGTGCTTTAGTGACTGAAAGCATTGGGTTTCCTTGGAAAAGGGCAATTTTCCCTTTCTTTTCCAACAGATACTTGAAATAAAAACTTTCAGAAACGGAAATGGCGAATGCAGGTGTTTAATACTCATAAACATGCTGTATCTAAGTGACACCTTTTTTTGTGAACTTTTGTATTCAGTTTTATCGTTGATAGATGATTTTGAAATACAACAGCTGGTCGATTAAAACGAAGATGAAAAGCACAATAATAATGATAATAATAATAAATAAATAAATAAAATAGAATTAACAAAAAAAGGCGCAAAAACATATGTAGCTGTTCTTCAGATTGATAAATATGAGAAATAGGTTATCAGACATTGTACGTCTGAAGTTGAAAAAACTTGAATCTAACAGATTTCATATTTACAAGCACTCTTTCTGCACGTGGCCATCTGTATCTTTTTTTATCTTTAGGTTGAAAATGATAATTGAAGTTAGCTATAGAAACAATTTCAGACAATTGTACTGAATCTCTACAAATTCATTGCAACGTCTCTGACTGCATACAACCTGCTAATGGCATCGTCCTTCAAAATCGGACAAGCTGTTTTTCTAAATGCCCGTGACCACCCCTTTTCTTTGGCACTGCAATTCTCTCCCTCTCTCTCTCTCTCTCTCTCTCTCTCTCTCTCTCCTACACACACACACACACACACACACACACACAAGGAATCGGTTAAACTATTCTTCGGTTTAATAATTTTATTTCGCGGTTTAAACCTGGATCCTTATGTTTTTTTATATCTTCCTTTTAATATGGTTTCTGAATTATGCGCAGGTCCTTCAGTTTTGAGAAGGATGCCGTCGATCGCAGTACTTAACTGGTACATTTTACTGACTCCTGAAGGATGAAAGCCAAAGCTGAGCTCGGTTAAAAAGCATATTATTTTGTCCAACGTTTTCTTTTCAAATAAAAATGAAAAATATTGTTTCATTTATCCAAATGAGAGCTGTCGTTTCTTTTTGGAAAATCATCAGTGTTGGGCAGAAAAGAAAAAAAGAAATTGGTCGACGAAGACGAGCAATAAAGATAACTCCCCATATCTTTTTGATCCGGTTTCGAGTTCCATTTGAAATTTTCTTGTGTCGTTATCGCATGACCGGATGTCTTCTGTTTAAAATATTTAAATGTTTCAAATAATCCAGACATAAAAATAAACTAATTTATGACAAAGGTTTCTGACCCGTGACAGTGTCTGAGAATCATTTAAGTTTGTAAAATGCACACCACATAGACCATGCAGCATTAGAAAGATTGCTTCTTTTGTGCTTTTTCCTTTACAGGAATGTAGCAGACTTGAAGCGTGACAAACATATTTTCATGGATCAAACTCAGTTGCTAACTCGACTCTATTGCGTTATAAGGAACAGGAACAGCCCTTAACTTTTATCCCAATCTCTCTCCTACGTGTGTATGTGTTCACTCAAATGGATTTGACTTAAAATATTTATTGATAAGGAAACTTTCCACTACATTTACAAGTGGATGTTTAAAAACAAAATGTTTGGAAGAGGAAAACAAACATTTCATATTCCGTTTACTCTACGTGGCTTCTAACTAGTGAAAGGAAAAGTTTGTATGAAATAATGCATTTTTATTGTTAGAAACAAGAGGCGCTGGTGAATCCGAAAACCCAATCTTCAGTGATGTGATATTTTTATAGCTTGTGGCAATTTTCATCTCACGTTGAGGTGGATGTTGCAAGATCGAGGATTCATCACCAATATTGTCCAGTATTTCATTTCATTACAAACTACGCTACTTTGTGATTTAGCTGTACTTTATTTTACTGAGCAGATAAAATTGGTTTCCAGCTCCAACCAATGAGCGATTGGTGCTCCTAAAGAACCAGCTTCAGTTTTTCGCTCAGACGTCAAATATTCTTAAACAGGTGAATCGTCACATGCACAGTGGTACTTGTTAACAAATCCACTTCGTAACCATGAAGTCCTACGTTCTATCTCATTATGTAACATCTTAGCGTGACCTTAAAGTCCCTTGTCTGAGTCGTTTAAACGTTATACAGAAAGTAAATTGTTCTTAGAAAACGAAAGTAAATTGCGATAGAAACTGGAAATGACATCGACAGCCCGTAACTTCGTGTAAATACTGTATGTGACTTACCAATGTTCTTAATATGTAAACGTACACATTTATTACATGAAAACCGTTCACATCTTTTATACAAAATGAAAACAGTCGCGTTTGCAGGAAAACATAACAGTCATCGATGCACGAACTGAGAATCGCGAATAGTTTTCCAAGACCTCTAAATTTGTTTCGCCGTACATGCTCATGAAGATATGGTGTAAATAAATCCTCACTGTTCCCACACTGTTGCTAAATTTTCTTCTTGGCAGCCACTCATCTCCCGCCTATGTCTGTGCATAGATGCTGTCATCATTTTGATCAACAAAATTAAATTGAATGGTTTCAAACTGGTGAGTAAATAGAAGTTGCCGAGACTCAAAGATGAAGCCTACCCGTTAGATATGAAATGTATTTTATGAAACTTTGGTACATCACTGGTCTTACTGCCAGTTTCTATCACAATATACTTTCGAAGGACACTTTACTTTTAGTATTTTGCGACGGTAAACAGCATGTTAACCCGCCGAGTTATACCTTAGGATTAATGCTAAAGGTCTGTTGAATGTCCAGTCAATTGCTCGCTATTTAAATGAGCAGCGATCCTTTGGCATTACTCAACTGAGTGTCGGTTTGAGGCGGGCAACGTCATCATCCTCTTTATGTTATGAGGGAAGGGTGTGTGTGTGTGTGGATGGATGATGTCTTCCAATACCTAAGGACTGCCCAATATAAAAAAGTGGTCTCAGAAGATCGAACAACTCCATTTTCATCATCGAAACCGACCGAGATTTATTTCTAGAAATGTACATAACAGTCTACGCTACACATGCCATTCATTATCCTAGCAATCGACATAACGTATTCACACATCATTTATTTTTCTACACCTTGAAATTAACATTCCTTTCTGACTTTGTTTACTCTTGTGCTGAGCGTGTGCTGTTACAAGCTCTGTAGTTAGAACAGCGCCTTCAAACACCGACATGTTATTCAAGAACATTGAGCTGATTTTCGAATTACATGCTTTGTTTAGCCATAATTAACATTTCTTAAGGTCAATAATAATAATGATGATAATATCTATCTACAAAAGTTAGCGCATAAATGTGAAACCGGAGGTGGAGTAATATTCTTTATTATTATTAATAAAAATATCACAAACAACTACTTCCTCAGTTTCACGTTCCCATTCGTCGGATAGTTTAGAGTGAGAATCTCTCTCTCTCTCTCTCTCTCTCTCTCTCTCATATATATATATATATAAGACTTAGATTGGTTTCGCCCATTATTGGCCCAGGCCATGACTAACTCAATGACAACCCCTGGAAAAGTCTTTTAGTTAATTATTTCGGGACACCATGGACCACTTAAGCAGAGAGTTGTTGTTGGTTGAGACGTATCCAAGTGTAGGTGGTTCGTCCGATATTTCCTGGAGGAATTTCTCCAGGTACCGTTTAAAAAGATAACATTGAAAAGAGCAGGACCATTTGCAGTGAAGAAATTGTGTCGCAATCTTATGTGATGTGATCTCGACCTATGTAGGGGTTTCATTGTACGGGGGCCTAGTCTTGGGTGAATTGTAAACATAATACCGATATCATTTGGATAATATTGGTGGAACATTTTCCACATGGTACAAACAATGTATCGCTCACGGTTGCGCTGCAGAGAAGAATAGTTTCAGCTGTTTAAGTTGAGCCCAATAATCAAGTCCCGTCATGCCATTTATTTTTTAAGTGATTGATCTTTGTGGCGCTTCGATCCTCATTATGTCTTTTTTTTTTTGTCGAGTGGCAAAAAGGAATATAATAGAGACAGACAATTCGTGGCCAGTGATAAACTCACAATTTTGTCTAAAGTCAGGTAATCAAACTAAAATATTCAAGTCAGTTACAATTTATTAAAGTACCATAAACAAAGTAATAGAACAGAAAATAGTTCAAATCCGTTATTGATCCTTAACTGGCGATACACAACTTGTACATACTGACGACACTATTTATATATGATAGTATTACATGTGACTTTTTTTTTATCTGGTTTCAGACAATTAATGTTCAGACTGGACTATATACCTAAAATCGAGCCTAGAACGGAGAATCCAGGCAAAGAAAGGCAATGAACCAGGCTAGAATATATAACACGGGTGTGTGTGTGTTTATACACACATGTGAAAGTGCATGGCTCAGTCGTAAGAGCGTCGGGCTCATAATCATAAGGTAGTGAGTTCGATTCATGAACCGGACTGTGTTGTGTTCTTGAGCAAGACACTTTGTTTCATGTTGCTGTAGCAATGAGTTGCAATGTTACTGGTGCCAAACTTTATCAGCCTTTTTCTTGGACAACATCGGTGGCGTGGAGAGAGGAGGCTGGTATGCATGGATGACTGCTCGTCTTCCATAAACAACCTTGCCCGGACTTATGCCTCGGCGGGTAACTTTCTTCGTATAATCCCATGGTCATTCAGCAATGTGCAATGTCGTACCAAAAACGAAAACTTTAATTGTTTCTAGATATGGCTAGGGTGTTAGAAGCACCTACATTGCTAGAAATAAAAAGCTAAGCACATAATTGTGTGTGTGTGTATATATATAAACATACACACATACATACACACACTGACAGGACTATAATCGCTCGAAAACACCAATCGAGAATTCCCTATACTGACCGGTCAGTTTCGACAATTTCCATTGCTTCATCACTAAGGACTAGCTCGACTTAGGCAGATTCCGGACATAAGTCTCGGTCCGGATACGCTCCCACCATAAAAATCTATGGGTCATTTAGCGATTCGCTAATGTGAATGCAGAAAATTAATTTAGACGACACTGTTGAATGTTTTATCCACAAGGAAAGCTAAAGTTGTCACTAAATATGACTTTGCTGCTAGATACACCGACATTGCTAGAAATAAGAGCTAAAGTGTTGTGTGTGTGTATATACATACATACATACATACATACATATATATATATATATATATATATATATATATATATATATATATATATATATATATATATACAACTATGTGCTTTGACTACAGCGTTTAGAGCATTTTAGCTCTTATTTGTAGCAATGTAGGTGTTTATTAACGTCGTAGTCATGTTTAGTGACAATTTATATGTATCTGCTTACATGCATGCCCTCATGGCATTTTCTTGTCAATCTGATTCATTAGTTATCCATGTAGGAGATATATTTGGATTCGATATTCTCCACATTGCTTCCGCATTTCTCTGTCTGACTTTTCAAAACTATATCGACGGAATATCCGGTGTTGGTTTCAGATATCTGTGATTGCTCCTCCTCTTCTTATAAATTGGAGGCAAAAATTACTTCATAACTTGGATATGTTGCCCTTTACATTAAAAAAAAAAGTACTGAATAGCTCAAAATATTGATCGTTGCTTAGCAATTATGTAATTATTCTGAATCCGACTGAACTGTTGCCGAGGTACTCGATGTATACTCTGCTATTAAATTCCGGCTATGTTTCCACAAAAATAATTTTTAAAACTTTACGCAATTTACCAAACGCCGAATGGTAACAGCTGAGTTGCGCGCACACGCCTTCAAGTCAAAACGAAAGATTGTCTAAATTCCGAGTTTTCCTGCCTCCGTAGTCAATTCAGAAAATGATTCGTCTCGAAAATAATATGTATGCCACAGAAGAAACCCAATAAATATTTCTGGACAGAATTGTTATATATATATATATATGTATGTGTGTGTACTTATATTTTTTTCACTCACTTTTAGATCAAAGATCCTAATTATTGAAAGAAGTAGTTGCACTGATTTGGTTGCACGATTTAGAATTTTTACCATATTATCCGTATGTTATTGCTCGTTAGTTAATCGGAACCTGTTGAGATTTATTTTATTCAATTTATTTGAAGAATCTTGACCAAAATCATTTTGCTACTAGCGATAATTCTCCAATTCATTAGAATATCATCAGACAAACTTCTTTTTTTTTTGTAAAATTTTATATTCGTTTGGCGTTTTTTTTAATTTTTATTCTCTTTATTGACAAGTAAAAAGATGTACAAACAATTAACTTGAATGTTAGCTCATTAGGTTTTGCAATTACTACTAATTTATTTTAAATCATTAACTAACATCGAGACGAATCTAAAAAGGTTTAGCCGAAGTAATTTGTTACATAATTGTCTTCAATGGCAATCAAAAGCTATCCTGTGTATGATTTAATGATAAATTGGTAATGAAACTAATTATATAACCTGCATAGGACATGATTTTATGTTATTCTGTAATAACTTTTACATAAAGACTGAATTTTATTTTTATAGACTTTTGTTTTAAAAGATAATTTTATATCACATACGTTTCATTAGCCCGCTGACAGTTGGTGCTATAAAATTTAACTGAAATTTCTTATGCACAACTCGCTGTACAGGCTGTTGTTTAACCCCAGGTCGCCTCTTATGAGTAGATTTGTATCACCCATTCCTGTCTTCGTCATCCCTTTTGTTCCCTTTTTTTTTTTTCGTCGTTTCAAGCCATGTGCATCAAAGAAAACATTATCCAAAGTGTACTTATAGTAAATCATTATGATATGATAGAAAGACTTGGCTGTTATTTCTAGAAAGCTGGATGAAAGCATAAAAGCTCTCAGATTATAATATATTTATATAATCTGTTCTTTTTAGGTAACTAGAATAGAACAAGACCTTATAATAACATTGTTGAGTTTAAAGTATTTTTCACTGTAGACAATCGTCTGTTCTGTAAGCACACAGTTCTGTAACGTTCCCGTTACGAAGTTCAAATCTATATGTGGTCATTACAATAACTACCAATAGTAATGTGTCAGATTGATTAACTCTTGTCTCGTTTTCAAATAAAAACATTGATTTTATTGGAAATCAATATTTAATTATTCTAAGCAATTTGCATATATATACATTTTATGCATGTGCGCGCGTGCGAACTATTACTACTATACTTGATGTTGGGTTAGGAAATATGATAAAATTCATTTCTTGTATTGACTAACGTTTATGATTAATTCACTTACGGCAACTCCAACCAGTTTATATATATTATATATATATATCTAGCATATATTATATATTATATATATATATCTAGCATATATTTATATATATATATATCTATTATCATCATCATCATCATCGTTTAACGTCCGCTTTCCATGCTAGCATGGGTTGGACGATTTGACTGAGGACTGGTGAAACCAGATGGCTACACCAGGCTCCAATCTGATTTGGCAGAGTTTCTACAGATGGATGCCCTTCCTAACGCCAACCACTCCGAGAGTGTAGTGGGTGCTTGTATATTATATTTATTATATTTTAAACATATTCCTTCCAGTTTTAATAGGAATAAAGTATACATGCTATTGAAAATAATAAATTTAGACCTTTCTCTCAAATTAATACAATCTTCATAAAGTTCCATAAGTTTCTCTTGGTGAAAAGCTGAACAGTAATGTATTAAATAGTGGTTTTATGGTTTTGGCTGAAAGAAGTTGCTAAAGACATTAGGAAGTGTTTTCTCAATTAAGTTGTCATTTAGGAGGCGTGGCTCCAAATTGTCTTGTTTTTGTTTTTTTTCACTATCTACTATTGATACAACCGATCGTTTTATATATATATATATATATATATATATATATATATATATATATATATAGAGAGAGAGAGAGAGAGAGAGAGAGAGAGAGAAAGAGACAGACAGACAGAGAGAGCCTAGGTATACACAACTAAATTATCTGTTGCTTGCTGTGTGTATGCCAACTGAGAAAAGACTGTCAAAATGATATGCGACTCGTTGAAGAGTATGGCAAACCAAACATAAAATATGTCTATGGATAGGGAAATAGGTCTTTTCAGTTTTGGGGTCAAGACAAATTTTCTTTCTTAATATGACATGTTTTTGTGCCATATGCAGTTAAAAGTCAGTGTTTAGCTAAAAATGTGGAAGGGAATTTCCTTCTCGAAAGCAAAAAATTTTGTGGGGTGGGTATTGGCAGTCAATTAAATCGTTCCCAGCACTTTTTATATTTTATCGATTTCCAAATGGATGAAAGGCAAACTTGACCTTAGTTGGATTAAAACTCTGAGCATAAAAGGCCGCAACTAAATGCTGCAAGGCATTTTCTTGAATATTGACACGATTTTAGAAATGACTGTTATAGTACGGTGCCGTTTAAAATACTCATGATGCTAAAAAAAGATAAATAAATAAAATCTTTGATAACAATGAACTTCAGATAGAATGAGATGAAGAGCCAGGAAAATTCAGAGTGCGATCAATAAGGGTGACCTAACGTGACAAAGATACAGCCATTTTAGCTGTTGAAAGTACGCGATGTGATATGTTTAACACAAAGTGCCATGATGTGGATTTATAAAAAAAAAATGTATGACAACTTTTTTTGTTGTTATTTTACATTTTGCAAAAAATATATTAAATACAGAAGAAAATAATTATGTTGTTAAATAGAACTTCACCAAAGACTAGTTTCATCTCCATTTCTATTTTCCATTCTTACTTCAGTATATATGTTCTGTTTATTCCAATAGCTGCTGAGGAAGTTTGAAATTCTGAACCTTTGACCTTTATCATATCTAAAAATGAAAATGCTAGGCTGGTAGTCTCTTCATGAGATGTCATTCTACTGGTTTTTGTTTGTTTTATTTTTGTTTTGAATAATGATTGCTGTTGTTTGTTTGTTTAGCCCCGAGTCTGCTCCAATCGACATGTCTATGATGAAAGGCATTCCAAATGTCTTTTTGGAGTCAACTGTGTAAATGTCTTTTACTTGAGGATGACTGGGTGTTATTCGAGAGGGTTGGCACCGATTCTTAATAAAAAGAATTCTTCTTATCAAGTCTTTGTGGCCAGAATTGGTAGATCAGCCTATTTTGGCGTTTATAGGATAGCATAATTTCCCTATACTATTTATTTGAAAAGAAGCAGACAGGCCTTCTATCATTGTATGTTGCTTCTTCAGCTTTTGAATTGTTAAAAGGTGAATTTAAAAAAGTGAACCATTACTTTAAAATTCAAGTTTCGTAAGTGAAGCAGAAAATATAATTTATATTATCATTCACAGACTCTCACAATATACCAAGTTTTTATTTTTACTAAATGAAGTTTCCTACTTTCACAAAAAAAAGTTATATTTAAAGTGGTATAAAAAATATAGCTGTAATCTCTGTAGGATGCGACATTTCGGCATGACATTTGTTTTTGTTTTTAATTTTTTTTTAATCATTTAAGATATCTGTGCTAACATTTCCACCTGTTGTTATTTAAATTCTGTTGTTATTTAACCCACTTAGAACAGCAAATGTTATTTCGAATGTTCGAACTTTTGCTAAACTTTAACTTTAAAAGCAACAGCTGCACTAATGTATTAGTTTAGCAGACTCTTACAGCTCGAAAAAAAGCAAATATGATTCATTTCATTGTGCATTCGTTCCTACATTCTGCCTACGTTCATGTATCTTCTTCCTTTATTGTATTCATCCTTTATATTTAAGTTTTCTGAATGTAAGTTATGTTTGTAGGGATAATTACTTTTTGTTACCCCTGCACCAACTCTGTTTTCATGTAACTTTCTTTATAATGCACATAGCTTTATGAAATTTTTGAAGATGTACAATACAATTGTCAGTGATTATTACCTCCGCCGTCTTGTTTATTTGTTTATGTGTGGACAACATTCGGATGAAACTTTAAGGGATGTTTGGCCTCGTGCCTGGCACGAACTGATTGGATTTTGGGATCGAACCAGTACCGGACAAGAATTCTGGATAATTTGCTATATTTATTTTACATGATTACGATCTTACGTTGACTTTCAAGTCTTTCTCAATTATCTCCCTTTCGGCCATTTCCAAAGTTTTATTTTCGTTTTTCTATTATTAATTTTACTCATGTCTCTATCTGATGGATAAAGAAATCAAATTACACCAAGAAACAGCAGCAAAACCGTTCAGAAATTAAGTAACACAATCATATTTTTATAAACACATATGTACATACATCTATACATCGATTTAAAACAACAGGTATACTAAAGGGAGACCGGAATTTAAGGGAAGAGAAAACCAAAAGGTTTTGTGTTTTTCATTTAAAAATTCCTGAATGAAACTTTATTTCCACCGCCTTTGAAACTATTTTGAAGCGTGATTTTGTCCTGTAACTAAATTTTCTACAGCCACCATCACATTCCATGATTACCATTGGTATTGATCAGGAACCAGATATGGATTCTGGATTATTTTACCGGTTTTGTTTTTTTACTTAATGTTTGAGAGTGGTCAGGTTCAGTTTTAGTATTCTCGTTTGTGAGAGCAGACGAGTTTATTTCAGATATTCTCATTTAAAAAATCATCTCTGGCTAATCATTCAGAGGATGTTGGTATTACCTCGGCAGAGGTTTGCGCTCACTGAGTGCTCTTGTTTATTTATTTATTTAGAAACAAAAGAAATCCATTTTATTTTTTGACCATTCAGTAATTTGGCCATGGTCACTCTACAACATAATGATGTCAAATAAGAAGAACAGAACACAATGCAGATTTTTCAATTAATTTTGTTGCAGGCTAGTTAATGCTTTCCTGAGTGAATGGTTTCAATTCGTAGAAGGCTAAAATAAAAGTAGACTGGTATTTGTTTTACCAAGCCCTATAGTTTTATATTGATAATGATATCAATCAGGACAATGTAATAGACCATGAATAAGAAAGATTAAAAGGTACTGCTTTTCTTTCGGACTAAGAAAAGAAAGATGAAATATTATCTCGGAGTGGTTGGCACTCTGATCTGGCAGAGTTTCTACAGCTGGATGCC